>NC_092231.1:3770696-4070696 GCF_036320965.1 Panulirus ornatus
ACCACCTCACACCACATATTGTCCTCAAACATTTCATTTTCAACACATCCACCCTCCTCTGTACAACCATATCTATAGCCCATGCCTCACAACCATATAACATTGTTGAAACCAGTATTCCTTCAAACATACCCATTTTCGCTCTCAGATAAAACTCTCGCCTTTCACACGTTCTTCAACGCTCCCTGAACCTTCGCCCTCTCCCCCACCATGTGAACTTATTTTTGCTTCCATGGTTCCATCTGCTGCAAAGTTCTTTCCCACATATCTAAAACACTTCACTTCCTCCAGTTTTTCTCCATTCAAACTTACCTCCCAATTAACTTGTCCCTCAACCCTAATGAACCTAATAAACTTGCTTTTATTCACATTTACTCTCAACTTTCTCCTTTCGCACACTTTACCAAACTCAGTCACCAACCTCTGCAGTTTCTCACCCTAATCAGCCACCAGTGCTGTATCATCAGCGAACAACTGACTCACTTCCCAGGCCCCTCTCTCTCCAAGACTCTTGCATTCACCTCCCTAACCACCCAATCCATAAACAAATTAAACAACCATGGGGACATCACACACCCCTGCTGCAAACCGACATTTACTGGGAACCAATCACTCTCCTCTCTTCCTACTCATACACATGCCTTACAACCTTGGTAAAAACTTTCCACTGCTTCTAGTGACTTACCTCCCACGCCATATACTCTTAAAACTTTCCACAAAGCATCTTTATCAACCTTATCATATGCCTTCTCCAGATCCATAAATGCTATATACAAATCCATGTTTTTTTTCCAAGTATTTCCCGCATACATTTTTCAAAGCATACACCTGAACCACACATCCTCTACCGCTTCTGAATCTATACTGCTCTTCCCCAGTCTGATGCTCTGTACATGCCTTTACCTTCTTAATCAATACCCTCCCATATAATTTCCCAGGAATACTCCGTAAACTTATGCCTCTGTAATTTGAACACTCACCTTTATCCCTTTTGCCTTTGTACACTGGCACTCTGCATGCATTCCGCCAATCCTCAGGCACTTCACCATGATCCATACATACATTGAATATCCTTACCAACCAATCAACAACACATATATACTTTACTAGGATTCCTGGTGCTAGTAACACATATATACTTTACTAGGTTTCCTGATGCTGAGTAGAAGAATCATGTTTAATACATTTTCCAAAAATTTAATATGGCCTTCATTTGGGTCTCCTCGAATTCCTTTCAGTTAGTGGTGTCAACCTAAGTTCATTCACTTTGTCAAATAGTATATCCATCAGTTCAGGTTCTATTTGTCTTATTTTATCAGCTTTTAATGTCTTCTTTGGTGGAGGGAACAAGGTTAATATTGTTAATTGAGGAGGTCAATGTAAATCTCCAGGAAGATTTTGTTGCTCATTTATGTAAATGTCTTTTATTCTCCTTGACATGTATCAGCTTGTGTAATGTATTTACTTTTGTTATGCATTTGCTTCTTTACACATTTGCTTTTTTATGCATTTGCTTTTGTTATAACCGTAGCCTAGCCCACCCTATTTTGAAAATATCTGACTCTTGTTTCTTGGTTTACAGGATTAACTTCAGAACTGTTACATGTGTCATCATGCTATTGGGGATCCTTCATGGAGGTAAGTTTAGCATGGTTCAACTGTAGATCAGTAATGGCAATAAATTAGAATTAGAAGTGGGGAAGGAGAAAATGTTTCTGCCCTTACTTATACATTTATACATACATACGTACACACAATACAATTTTTAAAAGAGGAAGAAGGAATCAAGTGGAGAGTGCTCATTATCCTCGAAGGCTGATCGTGGTGTCTGAATGTGTGTGGATGTAACCAAGATGAGAAGAAAAGAGAGATAGGTAGTATGTTTGAGGAAGGAAACGTGTGTGATAGAAGTATGTTTGAGGAAAGAAACCTGGAAGTTCTGGCCCTGAGTGAAACGCAGCTCAAGGGCAAAGGGGAAGAATGGTTTGGAAATGTCTTGAATCACCATGACTCCCTGTCACTGTGAGAATCCAAATTCCCCTAGTTTGTCTCAGTAATTAGAATCCCCCATTATCTGTACTTTATCATATCTAAGAAGTGAATGTAATTGTTCCCTCATTGTTATCATTGTATAATACTATGCTCTATGTTTACACTTACTATTCCCTTTATGTATTGTCTGAATGGGCCATCTATCACTATTTCTTGAAACTTTAGGCACTTTTTAATTAAGAGGGCTAATCCTTCCTTTCCTCTGCCTTCTTTTTCCTTTCTTGCACCTCACTGGGCAAAAGTTTAGAGGTTAGAGGTTATCTTTGGTAAGCTTAGTTTCCATGACATAATATTAGGTGCACTTTTCCATATATGATCCTTTAATTACTGCTTTATGCCACTACTTATTGACACATCAGTTTTTTGGGTACGTTACTTTCACTCTGACATTAACATCTAACACTCCTACCCTCCCTGCAGCTCTGTCGGGGCTGCCCTAGCCTCTTGTCACATGTGACTTTTCCAGTTCTTTGTCTTCTGACTGTCCTCTTTCCTTTTTCATTCTCTTCATTGGATATATCATTTCTTTTTATGATTACTTTGCTTTGTCGCTGTCTCCAGTGTTAGCGAGGTAGCGCAAGGAAACAGACAAAAGAATGGACCAACCCACCCACATACATATGTATATACATACACGTCGACACATGCAAATATACATACCTATACATCTCAACGTAAACATATATATATATATAGACACACAGACATATACATATATACACATGTACATAATTCATAGTCTGCCTTTATTCATTCCCATCCCCACCTCGCCACACATGAAATAACAACCCCCTCCCCTCTCATGTGTGCGAGGTAGCGCTAGGAAAAGGCAACAAAGGCCACATTTGTTGACACTCAATCTCTAGCTGTCATGTAATAATGCACCGAAACCACAGCTCCCTTTCCACATCCAGACCCCACAGAACTTTCCATGGTTTACCCCAGACGCTTCACATGCCCTGGTTCAATCCATTGACAGCAGGTCGACCCCTGTATACCATATCGTTCCAATTCACTCTATTCCTTGCACGCCTTTCACCCTCCTGCATGTTCAGGCCCCGATCACTCAAAATCTTTTTCACTCCATCTTTCCACCTCCAATTTGGTCTCCCACTTCTCTGTTCCCTCCACCTCTGACACATATATCCTCTTCGTCAATCTTTCCTCTCTCATTCTCTCCATGTGACCAAACCATTTCAAAACACCCTCTTCTGCTCTCTCAACCACACTCTTTTTATTACCACACATCTCCTTACCCTATTATTACTTGCTCGATCAAACCACCTCACACCACATATTGTCCTCAAACATCTCATTTCCAGCACATCCACCCTCCTGCGCACAACTCTATCCATAGCCCATGCCTCGCAACTATATAACATTGTTGGAACCACTATTCCTTCAAACATACCCATTTTTGCTCTCTGAGATAATGTTCTCGACTTCCACACATTCTTCAAGGCTCCAAGAATTTTCGCCCCCTCCTCCACCCTATGATTTACTTCCGCTTCCATGGTTCCATCTGCTGCCAAATCCACTCCCAGATATCTAAGACACTTCACTTCCTTCAGTTTTTCTCCATTCAAACTTACCTCCCAATTGACTTGACCCTCAACCCTACTGTACCTATTAACCTTGCTCTTATTCACATTTACTCTCAGCTCTCTTCTTTCACATACTTTACCAAAATCAGTCACCAGCTTCTGCAGTTTCTCACATGAATCAGCCACCAGCGCTGTATCATCAGCGAACAACAACTGACACTTCCCAAGCTCTCTCATCCACAACAGACTGCATACTTGCCCCTCTTTCCAAAACTCTTGCATTCACCTCCCTAACAACCCCATCCATAAACAAATTAAACAACCATGGAGACATCACACACCCCTGCCGCAAACCTACATTCATTGAGAACCAATCACTTTCCTTTCTTCCTACTCGTACACATGCCTAACATCCTTGATAAAAACTTTTCACTGCTTCTAACAACTTGCCTCCCACACCATATATTCTTAATACCTTCCACAGAGCATCTCTATCAACTCTATCATATGCCTTCTCCAGATCCATAAATGCTACATACAAATCCATTTGCTTTTCTAAGTATTTCTCACATACATTCTTCAAAGCAAACACCTGATCCACACATTCTCTACCAATTTTGAAACCACACTGCTCTTCCCCAATCTGATGCTCTGTACATGCCTTCACCCTCTCAATCAATACCCTCCCATATAAGTTCTCAGGAATACTCAACAAACTTATACCTCTGTAATTTGAGCACTCACTTTTATCCCCTTTGCCTTTGTACAATGGCACTATGTAAGCATTCCGCCAATCCTCAGGCACCTCACCATGAGTCATACATACATTAAATAACCTTACCAATCAGTCAACAATACAGTCACCCCCTTTTTTAATAAATTCCACAGCAATACCATTCATATATTTATTATACTTTGTTGCTGTCTCCCATGTTAGCGAGGTAGTGCAAAGAAACAGATGAAAGAATGGCCCAACCCACCCACATACACATGTACATACACAAACGTCCACACATTCACACTTACATACCTATACATTTCAATGTATACATATATATACATACACAGACATATACATATATATACACATGTTCATAATTCATACTTGCTGCCTTTATTCATTCCTGTCGCCACCCTGCCACACATAAAATGACAACCCCCTCCCCCTGCACGAGGTAGTGGAAGGAAAAGACAACAAAGGCCACATTCGTTCTCAGTCAGTCTCTAGCTGTCATGTGTAATGCACCAAAACCACAGCTCCCTTTCCACGTCTAGGCCCCACAAAATTTTCCATGGTTTACCCAAGATGCTTCACGTATTTGCAGCATGAGGGTAAAAAGTTCTGTGACAACAGAGGTATAAGAGTAGGGACTTCCACATGTCTAAAAATGTCCCTACTCTGGACAAGGTAATAAAAACAATAAATTATGTTTTTCCTGTATTTCTATTACCTTACTATCTTTTTCCTATTTAATATACATGTAAAAGAAATATTTTGTTGCAATTTATCTTATTTGCAGTTGATGGTTGGTTCTGCTACACTCATGAGATTGGAAGTGACTCCACTAGCTATCAGTTTTGTCCAACAACATCCTGCTTCTCCATGGGTGCCAGTGTCTGTAAGTGATTATCTGTTTTGTCTTATGATTTTAATTTCATCAGATGGAATGAGCAAAATTGTTTTTGCACATTATTTATCAGAAGCAAAGAAGAAAAGTTGATAATAATTTAAGATTTTTCACAAGTATTTTTCAGGTTTTGGACTGATGTAGTCCTCACTTGATCCTCCCATTTTGTAATGCTTTCAGCTTAGTTTAGGGGCTGGAAATTCTCCCCTCATGTGTCATCAGTTTTAAGAATTAGGATCAGAAGAGATACCTAAATAAAGATTTTACTTCAGAGGCTCATATATTTATTACTAGGATGAGAAAGTTGAGCAGGTATTTTCCAAAAGAAGGAACAGAGAAGGAGGTCAAGTGAGGATAGTCCCTTTAATGCTCATCCTCTGTTCTTAACACTACCTTGCTAATGTGGGAGATGGTGAATATGTATGAAAGGACTCCCTTCTAGGGAGCTAACCTTGCTTTGAAAGCTGGCCATGACCACTGGGCAAGACCACAAGATAGGTAATTTGAGGTTAATGCTCTTCCTTTGTAGGATGAGTTCAGGACAGTTAAGGAGTGGTTTTCAGTGTCTTCTGTATGGAAAAAAATTGCATCCTTGGCATAAGGGTTCTGTGTTTTGTTGAAAGGAAGTTTGTAATGTTGAAGAGATAAGTGGTGCACAGATTGTAGTTTCAGTTAGATGCTGTTGAGTCATTAGTGTCAATATTTTATGTTGGCATTGTGTATTTTGAGTAGAGAGGATTTTTGAGGATTTACTTATATATTATTTATCATACTTGATTGTCGTTTCCCAGATCATCAAAGTAGTGCTAGAAAACAGAAGAATGTCCCATCTACTTATATTGGCAGAATGCGTGCATAGTGCCATTGTACAAAGGCAAAGGGGATAAGAGTGAGTGCTCAAATTACAGAGGTATAAGTTAGTTGAGTATTCCTGGTAAATTATATGGGAGGGTATTGATTGAGAGGGTGAAGGCATGTACAGAGCATCAGATTGGGGAAGAGCAGTGTGGTTTCAGAAGTGGTAGAGGATGTGTGGATCAGGTGTTTGCTTTGAAGAATGTATGTGAGAAATACTTAGAAAAGCAAATGGACTTGTATGTAGCATTTATGGATCTGGAGAAGGCATATGATAGAGTTGATAGAGATGCTCTGTGGAAGGTATTAAGAATATATGGTGTTGGAGGCAAGTTGTTAGAAGCAGTGAAAAGTTTTTATCGAGGATGTAAGGCAGGTGTACGTGTAGGAAGGAAAGGAAAGTGATTGGTTCTCAGTGAATGTAGGTTTGCGGCAGGGGTGTGTGATGTCTCCATGGTTGTTTAATTTGTTTATGGATGGGGTTGTTAGGGAGGTGAATGCAAGAGTTTTGGAAAGAGGGGCAAGTATGAAGTCTGTTGGGGATGAGAGAGCTTGGGAAGTGAGTCAGTTGTTGTTCGCTGATGATACAGCGCTGGTGGCTGATTCATGTGAGAAACTGCAGAAGCTGGTGACTGAGTTTGGTAAAGTGTGTGAAAGAAGAAAGTTAAGAGTAAATGTGAATAAGAGCAAGGTTATTAGGTATAGTAGGGTTGAGGGTCAAGTCAATTGGGAGGTGAGTTTGAATTGAGAAAAACTGGAGGAAGTAAAGTGTTTTAGATATCTGGGAGTGGATCTGGCAGCGGATGGAAACATGGAAGCGGAAGTGGATCATAGGATGGGGGAGGGGGCGTAAATTCTGGGAGCCTTGAAGAATGTGTGGAAGTCGAGAACATTATCTCGGAAAGCAAAAATGGGTATGTTTGAAGGAATAGTGGTTCCAACAATGTTGTATGGTTGCGAGGCGTGGGCTATGGATAGAGTGGTGCGCAGGAGGATGGATGTGCTGGAAATGAGATGTTTGAGGACAATGTGTGGTGTGAGGTGGTTTGATCGAGTAAGTAACGTAAGGGTAAGAGAGATGTGTGGAAATAAAAAGAGCGTGGTTGAGAGAGCAGAAGAGGGTGTTTTGAAATGGTTTGGGCACATGGAGAGAATGAGTGAGGAAAGATTGACCAAGAGGATATATGTGTCGGAGGTGGAGGGAACGAGGAGAAGAGGGAGACCAAATTGGAGGTGGAAAGATGGAGTGAAAAAGATTTTGTGTGATCGGGGCCTGAACATGCAGGAGGGTGAAAGGAGGGCAAGGAATAGAGTGAATTGGAGCGATGTGGTATACCGGGGTTGACGTGCTGTCAGTGGATTAAATCGGGGCATGTGAAGCGTCTGGGGTAAACCATGGAAAGCTGTGTAGGTATGTATATTTTGCGTGTGTGGACATATGTATATACAGGTGTATGGGGGTGGGTTGGGCCATTTCTTTCGTCTGTTTCCTTGCGCTACCTCGCAAACGCAGGAGACAGCGACAAAGCAAAAAAAAACAAAATATATATATATATATATATATATATATTATCCCTGGGGATAGGGGAGAAAGAATACTTCCCACGTATTCCCTGCGTGTCGTAGAAGGCGACTAAAAGGGGAGGGAGCGGGTGGCTGGAAATCCTCCCCTTTCTTGTTTTTTTTTAATTTTCCAAAAGAAGGAACAGAGAAGGGGGTCAGGTGAGGATATTCCCTCTAAGGCCCAGTTCTCTGTTCTTAACGCTACCTCGCTAACGCAGGGAATAGCAAATAGTATGAAAAAAAAAAAAAAAAAATTATTTCCACTGCAATACCATCCAAACCTGCTGCCTTGCCGGCTCATCTTCCACAAAGCTTTTACTACCTCTTCTCTGTTTACCAAATCATTTTCCCTAACCCTCTCACTTTGCACACCACCTCGACCAAAATACCCTATATCTGCCACTATATCCTCAAACACATTCAACAAACCTTCAAAATACTCACTCCATCTCCTTCTCACATCACCACTAATTGTTATCACCTCCCCATTTGCACCCTTCACTGAAGTTCCCATTTGCTCCCTCGTCTTACTCACTTTATTTACCTCCTTCCAGTACATCTTTTTATTCTCCCTAGAATTTAATGATACTCTCTCACCCCAACTCTCATTTGCCCTCTTTTTCACCTCTTGCACCTTTCTCTTGACCTCCTGTCTCTTTCTTTTATACATCTCCCACTCAGTTGCATTTTTTCCCTGCAAAAATCGTCCAAATGCCTCTCTCTTCTCTTTCACTAATAATCTTGTAAGGCATGTGTACGTGTAGGAAGAGAGGAAAGTGATTGGTTCTCAGTGAATGTAGGTTTGCGGCAGGGGTGTGTGATGTCTCCATGGTTGTTTAATTTGTTTATGGATGGGGTTGTTAGGGAGGTGAACGCAAGAGTTTTGGAAAGAGGGGCAAGTATGAAGTCTGTTGGGGATGAGAGAGCTTGGGAAGTGAGTCAGTTGTTCGCTGATGATACAGCGCTGGTGGCTGATTCATGTGAGAAACTGCAGAAGCTGGTGACTGAGTTTGGTAAAGTGTGTGAAAGAAGAAAGTTAAGAGTAAATGTGAATAAGAGCAAGGTAATTAGGTACAGTAGGGTTGAGGGTCAAGTCAATTGGGAGGTAAGTTTGAATGGAGTAAAACTGGAGGAAGTAAAGTGTTTTAGATATCTGGGAGTGGATCTGGCAGCGGATGGAACCATGGAAGCGGAAGTGGATCATAGGGTGGGGGAGGGGGCGAAAATCCTGGGAGCCTTGAAGAATGTTTGGAAGTCAAGAACATTATCTCGGAAAGCAAAAATGGGTATGTTTGAGGGAATAGTGGTTTCAACAATGTTGTATGGTTGCGAGGCGTGGGCTATGGATAGAGTTGTGCGCAGCAGGATGGATGTGCTGGAAATGAGGTGTTTGAGGACAATGTGTGGTGTGAGTTGGTTTGATCGAGTAAGTAACGTAAGGGTAAGAGAGATGTGTGGAAATAAAAAGAGCGTGGTTGAGAGAGCAGAAGAGGGTGTTTTGAAATGGTTTGGGCACATGGAGAGAATGAGTGAGGAAAGATTGACCAAGAGGATATATGTGTCGGAGGTGGAGGGAATGAGGAGAAGTGGGAGACCCAATTGGAGGTGGAAAGATGGAGTGAAAAAGATTTTGTGTGATCGGGGCCTGAGCATGCAGGAGGGTGAAAGGAGGGCAAGGAATAGAGTGAATTGGATCGATGTGGTATACTGGGGTTGACGTTCTTGCTGTCAGTGGATTGAATCAGGGAATGTGAAGCGTCTGGGGTAAACCATGGAAAGCTGTGTAGGTATGTATATTTGCGTGTGTGGACGTATGTATATACATGTGTATGGGGGTGGGTTGGGCCATTTCTTTTGTCTGTTTCCTTGCGCTACCTCGCAAACGCGGGAGACAGTGGCAAAAAGAAAAAAAAATGTATATTATTTATATATAGTTATTTCATATTTATTATACTTTGTCGCTGTCTCCTGCGTTAGTGAGGTAGCACAAGGAAACAGACGAAAGAATGGCTCTCTCAACCACACTCCTTTCATTACCACGCATCTCTCTTACCCTTTCATTACTTACTCGATCAAACCACCTCACACCACATATTGCACCACTTATTGTTCTCAAACATCTCATTTCCAGCACATCCACCCTCTTTCACACTACTCTATAGCCCACACTTCACAACCATATAACATTGTCAGAACCACTATTCCTTCAAACATACCCATTTTTGCTTTCCGAGATGATGTTCTCACCTTCCACTTATTTTTCAACGCTCCCAGAACTTTTGCCCCCTCCCGCACCCTATGACTCACTTCAGTTTCCATGGTTCCATCTGCCAAATCCACTCCCAGATATCTAAAACACTTCACTTCTTCCATTTCTTCTCCATTCAAACTTACCTCCCAATTGACTTCTTCCAGTTCTTCTCCATTCAAACTTACCTCCCAGTTTACTTGTCCCTCAACCCTACTGTACCTATTAACCTTGCTCTTATTCACTTTTACTCTCAGCTTTCTTCTTTCACACACTTTACCAAACTCAGTCTCCAGCTTCTGCAGTTTCTCACATGAATCAGCCACCAGCACTGTATCATCAGCGAACAACAACTGACTCACTTCCCAAGCTCTCTCATCCACAACAGACTGCATACTTGCCCCCCCTCTCCAAAACTCTTGCATTCACCTCCCTAACAACCCCATCCATAAACAAATTAAACAACCATGGAGACATCATGCACCCCTGCCGCAAACCTACATTCACTGAGAACCAATCACTTTCCTCTCTTCCTACATGTACACATGCCGTACATCCTCGATAAAAACTTTTCACTGCTTCTAACAACTTGCCTCCCACACCATATATTCTTAATACCTTCCACAGAGCATCTCTATCAACTCGAGCATATGCCTTCTCCAGATCCATAAATGCTACATACAAATCCATATATATATATATGCCCATACATACATACATATAAGCACGTACATATTTATTCTTGCTTGCCTTCATCCGTTCCTGGCGCTACCCTGCCCTACAGGAAACAGCATCGCTACCCTTGCTCCAGTGGGGTAGCACTAGGAAAATGGACAAAAAGGACACATCCATTTGTTCATATTCAGTCTCTAGCTCTCATCTGTAATGCAATGAAACCACAGCTCCCTATCCACGTCTAGGTCCCATAGACCTTTCCATGGTTTACCCCAGGTGTTTCATATGCCTGGTTGAATCCACTGACAGCACATCAACCCTAGTATACCACATCGTTCCAATTCACTCTATTCTGTGCACACTTTTCACCCTCCTGCATGTTCAAGCCCTGATTGCTCAAAATCTTTTCCACTCCATCTTTCCTGCTTCTTGTTCCCTCCATCTCTGACACATCTTTTTCAGACTTTCCTCACTAATTCTTTTCATGTATCCAAACCATTTCAACACACCCTCTTCTGCACTATCAACCACACCCTTTTTATTACCACACATCTGTCTTACCCATTATTACTTATTCAATCAAACCACCTCACATCACATATTGAACTCAAACATTTCATATCCAACACATATACCCTCCTATGTACAACCCTATCTATAGCCCATGCCTTACAACCATATAATATTGTTGTAACTTATACCACCATATAACTTTGAAAGTTGGGCTAACAGCATTTAGATGGTTAGTAAGTGCAGATGTGACTAATTCTCGAAGAAGTTGGTGTGTAGTAGCAAGATAGGATACCTTGAGGTATGAAGAAACTATGAGGAATACTGGATATTATGAAAGTTAGTGGAAGAGCAGATAAGAGGAGAGCAATGGCTCAAGATGAGGTTATCTGCAGAGGACAGTAATGGTATTTCAAGTGTATAATCGGAAGAGACTGGATAGTATTGCAGAATAGTGGAGGAAATAGCATTCAGACATGGAAATTTTACAGGCAAGTGTATATTGAAAAGTACCATAATCAAACACTACAGAGGGATACTTTGGATAGGAAGGGTAAAAAGAATGTATTGAATAATGTCCAATAATACAAAATTCATTTTTCCATCTTGATCAGATTGTTTACTGATAGTTCATGCTTTTTCAAGCTCTGATTTTAAGGTTTTGATAATCTTTTCCTCAACAGTAAGTAATGCTAGAAAAATCTAGTGTACTGTAACCCTATGAGAAAAATTTTGTCTATATTAGACTGCTTTTTTTTCCCCTTGATATCATGGTTATTTTTGGTAGTTGAATCTTTAGCTAGTGGAGAGAAACTGAGATATATTGAAATTGAAAATTTTTGAAAGCTTCATTTAAATCTCTTGGTAGCATGTACTGATTTAGAGAAAGTAATTTTAGACCTTTGAGTTTTCCTTATAAGGATTACTTGCCTTTGTTCTTCATTTACATTTTAGTTTTTCTACTATATTATGTATGATAACCACTCAATTTGAGTGAGGTGTATGTAAGGTAAAGAGTACGTACTGTGTCTTATTTTGTGGTTTGTCCTAGCAACTTAACATTGTTTACTTTTTATATGCAGCCATGTAGTTTTACCAAGCTTGGCCTGCAAGAGGTTACACCATAGTAAAAAATTTAGATTGATAGGTGTGATAGAGATAATAGCATTGTCTTGAAAACAAATGTCCTTTATCAATCTAATGCTGTTTCATCTCTTTACAGTGGGCTTAGGAGACTCAAAGAGAGGATGTGCTGACAAGAAGTATCCAACCATTTGTCAGGCAATGACTTTCAAAGGAATTGTTGGAGAGCATGTATGCTTCTGCAACTCTATCTTATGCAATGCGTCATCCATGCCTTCAGTCTTCATGCCCCTTTTGTTATTCCCTTACCTCCTCCACACTCTCATGTAAAGCACTTCAACCCCCACCCTTACTATCCTGAGGATACTCAAGCTGAGTGTTAGTAAATGATTATTATACCAAGTTAACTCAGTTCACTTATGTTTTGAAAAGTACTATGCCAAGAATACTCACGTGGGGTTCCATATACATATCCAGTCATTCCCAGTAAGTAAGAATATAATAAGTGTCATCTCTATCAATAGATGGCTTCACAAGCACTTGTTTACATCCACAAATGACAGCATGGTGAGGAGTCTCTTTAATGGTCTTCCTTATTTTTGTTTACCTTTCCATTGTTTCTTTCATCCCCAATATGCTGAGTGATGAGGAATATGATAATGATGATAATGCACACACACAAAATCAAGATAATATGTTATCTAATGAGGAGAAAAGCTCCAACTTGGGTTGTCCACCAGACAAAATCAGTGTCTTGTAGTGGAGGTGTAAGTGTCTATTTGATTTTTACTTTTCCAGTATTTTTCACCTTTAATATGCTAAGGAAAGATTGATAGAACAGTAATGACTATACAGACTAACAATAAGGAAAAATACATCAAGAATCTACAAGCTCTGACTCAGTCCAGCTGATGCTATGAGGTGGACCAAAGTTATCTTTACCTCTTATTGCACCAGCTCAATCATTTGCATTCGATGATAATAACAGTCAGTTATACAAATGATGAACATCATAATTTGTGAAAACATTTTATAGTTTCCCTGATACATTAATGAACTGATTTACATGACTGCTGAAGAGACAAGCAGGTATGGAAAGCAATGGTTGATGTCAGCATCTTGGGATAATACAAGCAATAAATGGTGCTCTTTCAAAAGTAATGAAGTAATAGGATTTACGCATATCATCAAAAATCTGTCATATATTTTTTTATGTAATGCCTTGCACAATCTAAAGTTACATATTCTATTTTTTATGGTTATTATTGCCTATGTTGAAATAACTTGAACTCACAGCAGCAGCACATTTCATTATGTAGTATTTTCAAAAAATATTAATATTCCTAATAATTTTGTGTTTGTTTTTCTATCTGTAACATTTCAGAACCATGAAAAAAAAATTGATCTTTGGACCATACTTTGAAAAACAAAAGTGGTAAGGGAAGGGGTTAACAGATGAACTCCATACTTTGTATAACTGAAAACTACTGCTTCATTCAATCCCCCTCCCAAAGATATGCAGTGTTAAGCATTATTATTTGGTGTTTTGAGTAAATATGTCCTGCCTCTTTTTTATATGACTGATTCACACTAATGTTGGGTGTGCAGTTTGTAGTAGTTTAAGTGGTTAGCATGGTCCTCTTATTTAGAATAGTTTTAGTTACTGCAGAGCTGTATTATGTATACTGGAATGCACTTAGCAGATTTAAGATCATTCCAATAAAACTATATATCTTTATAGGGTTAGCTGTCCTACAAGTTAATGAGATGCCTCTGTGGATATCTAGGGAGGAGGAACCCCTAGCCTCCTTGTTTTGATTGGGTGTATATGTTTCATCCTTTGCAAACTCTCCAAATAGCAGTTGCAGAAAGAGTGCCTTGGAACTTCCCTCCAATTAGCAGCCACCAACTTGCTGCCAAAATAAACAGGCTGACCACCACATAATTCTAAGGCTCTCAAAGCATGTTAGAAGTGTTCCGACACTTTTATCTTTTCAAATTTTTGACTGGGGCAATGTGTCAGAGCAGTTTTATTGGAATTATCCAACGTAAAGAAAGTGTTAAAGATTTTTCTGTTGGTGGATGGAGCTTGGTGGTAATGGACTTAAGTGACCTTAGCAATTGATAGGCCTATAGCCTAACACCCAACCAGGCAGCCATTTATTTGTTGAGTGAATATGTTTTGAAACTTCTTAAAGCTTTTCCAGTTTTTTAACCATTAGATGATCCCTGTCAGATAGTTCACGGCTCCAACTGTTTCCAAGATAAATATTCTTGTATTCTTTCACTGACATAATGTTCTTGTTTTGGACTAAGATTGGGTTTGTAGGTCCATTCACAGCTCATGCTAGAGCAGTAACAGTAAGGTACTGCATTGTTTGCCTTTAATTAGGAAGGTTTCTCTAAATAAAGTACTTCCTGTGAAGTGGGTGAAGTGGAGGATCAGCTAGGTACCTTGGCAATGTTGGGATCAAGAAATTCTTCTCTCTCCCTGTGTCTATGCTTTCATTTGCTCAGAGGACAAATAACCATGGTGAGAAAAGTGAATTGGAAAAAGAAAAATTGGCACTCAAGGGGGTGTTCTGCAAGCAATTTTCCATGTCTTCTTGTCCTACAATCCTCTGTCTTTTTGAAAAACTTTTCCCTTTACTGTCTGTAGTCACCATTGCAGTAATGCTCTTTTCCTGGTAATTTTGAGGTTGTTGGACAGTAGCTTAGCAGCTGGTGGTTTGACGATGTTATCACAGGTGGTGGCTGCTGACAGGAGAGGAGATCCAAGTATCGGTCTGCCTAGGGTAGGGATGTAGTCTCACTCGAATTAGGTGCTAGGCGCTTAATAGTAAGAGATTCATGAAGGTATCTAATTAGCTCGTGGGAAACCATCAGGAGAGAAACGAGTTTTTGATTCGCTAAAACCTTTTAATGATTGTGTTAGCACTTAAGTTGCATGTATTATGTGCTTGTAATAAAATGTTTTGGGAGATTTGTTGCATGAGGTTTCCTATTTAAGATTCACATTTTAGCCAACAGGTATTTGATTAACAATTGTGGTAATTGTCTGTTGGGATAATACAAATAATCTAACTAGCATTTCATTTCAAAAAAGTTTTAAGTATCTAGGTGAGGCTGTGCTAAGTATGAATAATGTTGAGCAAGATTTTTGGCAGCGATGGAACCATAATGGGATGTATAGATTTATGTAGTAAGGATATTTTCTTCTAAACTAGATTGCATTAAGGTTCCTTTAATTCAAGACATAAAAAAAAAAATAAGTTTGTAGTTATTAGAATATATCATCAACTAAAGAACAGTGTTAGAAATAGCATATTCATGTTGATTTATTTAGTAAGATGATAAGTACTCTTTTGTGCTTTCAGTTGTTGTGTAATTGTGGTGGAAGGGCTTGGTTTTATACAACATGGAAAGGTCTATGAGGCCTAGTTATGAATATGAGGATGTGGTTTCATGATAGCTAAAGAATGGATGTGAGCAAATTTGCCCATATACATACATATACATATCAACATATATATACATAGACCTATACCTATATACACATGTACATATTCATACATGCTTAGTTTAAAAAGAGAGATATACATAAGTATAGGTATGTGAGTAGGAGAGATGGTCAAAGGGCATTATTAGATT
This sequence comes from Panulirus ornatus, assembly GCF_036320965.1. Lineage (NCBI taxonomy): Eukaryota > Metazoa > Arthropoda > Malacostraca > Decapoda > Palinuridae > Panulirus > Panulirus ornatus. Next base: position 3,786,506 of record NC_092231.1, read on the forward strand.
ATGTATTAATTGATGGGCATGTAAAAGAGAGACTTTTGGAAGTTAATGTACTGAGAGGGGCATCTGGTGGAATGTTTGATCACTGTCCTGTGGAGGCGAAGGTGAAGATTTGTTGAGGTTTTTAAAAAAAGAAGAGAAAATGTTGGGGAGAAGAGAGTGGTGAGAGTAAATGAGCTTGGATGAAAAGGAGACTTATGTTAGGAAGTACCAGGAGTGACTGAGTGTAGAATGGCAAAAGGTGAAAGCAAATGACTTGAGGGAAGTGGATGAGGAATGGGATGTATTTATGGAAACAGTGATGGCATGTGCAAAAGATGCACGTGGCATGAGAAAGGTGGGAAGGTGGACAGATTAGAAAGGGTGGGTAGTGAGAAGTGGGATGAAGAAGTAAAGTTGTTAGTGAAAGAGAAGAGAGAGGCATTTGGATGATATTTACAAGGAAGGAGTGCAAATGATTGGGAGATGTATAAAAGAAAGCAGCAGGAGGTCAAGGGGAAGGTGCAAGGGTTGAAAAAGAGGGCAAATAAGACTTGGGGTGAGATTATCACTAAACTTTAGGGGGGAATGAAAAGATGTTTTAGAAGGAGATAAACAATGTGCATAAGACAAGAGCATATATGGGAACATCAGTGAAGGGGACAAGGGGGAGAAGTGTTAACAGGTAGTGAAGTGAGGAGGAGGAGTGAGTATTTTGAAGGTTTGTTGAATGTGTTTGATGATAGAGTGGCAATGTAGGATGTTTTGGTCGGGGTGGTGTGCAAAGTGAGAGGGTCAGGGAGAATGGTTTGGTTAAGAGAGAAGAGGTAGTGAAAGCTTTGCATAAGATGAAATCTGGCAAGGTGGTGGGTTTGGATGGCATTGCAGTTGAATTTATTAAGAAAGGGGGTGACTTTGTTGTTGATTGGTTGGTAAGGCTATTAAATGTATGCATGGATCATGGTGAAGTACCTGAGGATTGGTGGAATGCATGCATAGTGCCATTGTACAAAGGCAAGGGGATAAAGGTGAGTGTTCAAACTACAGAGGCACAGGTTTGTTGAGTATTCCTGGGAAATTGTGTGGGAGGGTATTGATTAAGAGGGTGAATGCATGTACAGAGTATCAGATTGGGGAAGAGCAGTGTGGTTTCAGAATCTGTTTATGGATGGGGCTGTTAGGGAGGTGAATGCAAGAGTTTTGGAAAGAGGGGCAAGTATGCAGTCTGGTGTGGATGAGAGAGCTTGGGAAGTGAGTCAGTTGTTGTTCGCTGATGATACAGCGCTGGTGGCTGATTCATGTGAGAAACTGCAGAAGCTGGTGACTGAGTTTGGTAAAGTGTGTGAAAGAAGAAAGTTAAGAGTAAATATGAATAAGAGCAAGGTTATTAGGTACAGTAGGGTTGAGGGTCAAGTCAATTGGGAGGTAAGTTTGAATGGAGAAAAAGTGGAGGAAGTAAAGTGTTTTAGATATCTGGGAGTGGATCTGGCAGCGGATGGAACCATGGAAGCGGAAGTGGATCATAGGGTGGGGGAGGGGGCGAAAATCCTGGGAGCCTTGAAGAATGTGTGGAAGTCGAGAACATTATCTCGGAAAGCAAAAATGGGTATGTTTGAAGGAATAGTGGTTCCACCAATGTTGTATGGTTGCGAGGCGTGGGCTATGGATAGAGTTGTGCGCAGGAGGGTGGATGTGCTGGAAATGAGATGTTTGAGGACAATGTGTGGTGTGAGGTGGTTTGATCGAGTAAGTAACGTAAGGGTAAGAGAGATGTGTGGAAATAAAAAGAGCGTGGTTGAGAGAGCAGAAGAGGGTGTTTTTAAAATGGTTTGGGCACATGGAGAGAATGAGTGAAGAAAGATTGACCAAGAGGATATATGTGTCGGAGGTGGAGGGAACGAGGAGAAGTGGGAGACCCAATTGGAGGTGGAAAGATGGAGTGAAAAAGATTTTGTGTGATCGGGGCCTGAACATGCAGGAGGGTGAAAGGAGGGCAAGGAATAGAGTGAATTGGATCGATGTGGTATACCGGGGTTGACGTGCTGTCAGTGGATTGAATCAGGGCATGTGAAGCGTCTGGGGTAAACCATGGAAAGCTGTGTAGGTATGTATATTTGCGTGTGTGGACGTGTATGTATATACATGTGTATGGGGGTGGGTTGGGCCATTTCTTTCGTCTGTTTCCTTGCGCTACCTCGCAAACACAGGAGACAGCGACAAAGCAAAAAAAAAAAAAAAAATTATCTTATTTATTATTTTGCTTTGTCGTAGCGAGGTAGCACAAGGAAACAGACGAAAGAATGTCCCAACCCGCCCACATACACATGTATATACATACATGTCCACACACGCACAATATACATACCTATATATCTCAATGTACACATATATATACACACATAGACATATACATATATACACATGTACATAATTCATACTGTCTGCCTTTATTTGTTCCCATCGCCACCTCACCACACATGGAATAACAACCCCCTCCCCCCTCGTGTGTGAGGTAGCACTAGGAAAGACACCAAAGGCCCCATTCGTCCACACTCAGTCTCTAGCTGTCATGTTATAATGCACCGAAACCATGCTCCCTTTCCACATCCAGGCCCCACACACTTTCCATGGTTTACCCCAGACGCTTCACATGCCCTGGTTCAATCCATTGACAGCACGTCGACCCCGGTATATCACATCGTTCCAATTCACTCTATTCCTAGCACGCCTTTCACCCTCCTGCATGTTCAGGCCCCGATCACTGAAAATCTTTTTCACTCCATCTTTCCACCTCCAATTTGGTCTCTCACTTCTCCTCGTTCCCTCCACCTCTGACACATATATCCTCTTGGTCAATCTTTCCCCACTCATTCTCTCCATGTGACCAAACCATTTCAAAACACCCTCTTCTGCTCTCTCAACCACACTCTTTTTATTTCCACACATCTCTCTCACCCTTACATTACTTACTCGATCAAACCACCTCACACCACATATTGTCCTCAAACATCTCATTTCCAGCACATCCACCCTCCTGCGCACAACTCTATCCATAGCCCACGCCTCGCAACCTTACAACATTGTTGGAACCACTATTCCTTCAAACATACCCATTTTTGCTTTCCGAGATAATGTTCTCGACTTCCAAACATTCTTCAAGGCTCCCAGAATTTTCTCCCCCTCCCCCACCCTATGATTCACTTCCGCTTCCATGGTTCCATGCTGCCAGATCCACTCCCAGATATCTAAAACACTTCACTTCCTCCAGCTTTTCTCCATTCAAACTTACCTCCCAATTGACTTGACCCTCAACCCTACTGTACCTAATAACCTTGCTCTTATTCACATTTACTCTTATCTTTCTTCTTTCACACACTTTACCAAACTCAGTCACCAGCTTCTGCAGTTTCTTACATGAATCAGCCACCAGCACTGTATCATCAGCGAACAACAACTGACTCACTTCCCAAGCTCTCTCATCCACAACAGACTGCATACTTGCCCCTCTTTCCAAAACTCTTGCATTCACCTCCCTAACAACCCCATCCATAAACAGATTAAACAACCATGGAGACATCACACACCCCTGCCGCAAACTTACATTCACTGAGAACCAATCACTTTCCTCTCTTCCTACTCATACACATGCCTTACATCCTCAATTAAAACTTTTCACTGCTTCTAACAACTTGCCTCCCACACCATATATTCTTAAAACCTTCCACAGAGCATCTCTATCAACTCTATCATATGCCTTCTCCAGATCCATAAATGCTAGATGCAAATCCATTTGTTTTTCTAAGTATTTCTCGCATACATTCTTCAAAGCAAACACCTGATCCACACATCCTCTACCACTTCTGAAACCACACTGCTCTTCCCCAATCTGATGCTCTGTACATGCCTTCACCCTCTCAATCAATACCCTCCCATATAATTTACCAGGAATACTCAACAAACTTATACCTCTGAAATTTGAGCACTCACTCTTATCCCCTTTGCCTTTGTACAATGGCACTATGCACGCATTCCGCCAATCCTCAGGCACCTCACCATGAGTCATACATACATTAAATAACCTTACCAACCAGTCAATAATACAGTCACCCCCTTTTTTAATAAATTCCACTGCAATACCATCCAAACCTGCTGCCTTGCCGGCTTTCATCTTCCGCAAAGCTTTTACTACTTCTTCTCTGTTTACCAAATAATTTTCCCTAACCCTCTCACTTTGCACACCACCTCGACCAAAACACCCTATATCTGCCACTCTATCATCAAACATTCAACAAACCTTCAAAATACTCACTCCATCTCTTTCTCACATCACCATTACTTGTTATCACCTCCCCATTTGTGCCTTTCACTGAAGTTCTCATTTGCTCCCTTGTCTTTCGCACTTTATTTACCTCCTTCCAGAACATCTTTTTATTCTCCCTAAAATTTAATGATACTCTCTCACCCCAACTCTCATTTGCCCTCTTTTTCACCTCTTGTACCTTTCTCTTGACCTCCTGTCTCTTTCTTTTATATATCTCCCACTCAATTGCATTTTTTCCCTGCAAAAATCGTCCAAATGCTTCTCTCTTCTCTTTCACTAATAAATAAATAAATAAATAAATAATAAAATAAATATATATATAAATAAATATATATCAAACTTTCAAACTATTCGCCATTTCCCGTGTTAGTGAGGTGGCATTAAGAACAGAGGACTGGGCCTTTGAGGGAATATCCTCACCTGGCCCCCTTCTCTGTTCCTTCTTTTGGAAAATGAAAAAAAAAAAAATGAGAGGAGAGGATTTCCAGCCCCACGCTCCCTCCCCTTTTAGTCGCCTTCTACGACACGCAGGGAATACGTGGGAACTATTCTTTCCCCCCTATCCCCAGGGATAAAATATACATATATGTATTTATATCATACTTAATCGCTGTTTCCTGCATCAGCGAGGTAGTGTCTGGAAACAGTTTTTCCTTTTTATCAAGGATTTCCTCTCTTCCACAAATAACCAAGTGCACTCATACACTGACAATTAAACCCTGCTTTCATCCCTATCCCTCAATTCTGTTCCTTCTTTTCTTCCTCGATCTGCATCTCATCTCAACACTTCTTTAATAAACTCGGACTTTCACAGGATATCTCAGTTGGATAGACAAAATCTGGTTAAGCTTAATGCCTTCAAGACCCAGTTTCTATCCATCTCTCTATCAAAATTCCTCTCCTTTGATGGTTCTGTAACTCTCCTTTTGGCTCAATAAACATACTTGGTATTACTGTAACATCCACTCTTTCTTGAAAACCCCGCATTATGGAAATAGCTATGTCTGCCTCTAAGAAACTGGGAGTCCTGTTTAGATGTTGAAATTTCTTTTCTTCTGAACAGTTGCTCTGTTTACACAAAGGATTGATCTATCCATGTAAGGAGTACTGTTCTCTCATTTAGGTTGTTCTAACTCTGCATCCTTACTTAGAGATGAATCAAAAGCAGTCCAGTTTATACACTCTCCGAGGCTTATTTGACAACTTGACTCACCTGCCCTACTTGGCAATGTTGGTTCACTTTCCCTCATTTATAGGTACTACTTTGGTTTTTTGCTCCTGAGAGCTGGCTGCATTTGTACCCCCACCACTAGGTAGACCACACAATACTCAGCAAGCTGCTGTGTCACATGATTATTCTGTAGATGTTGGCAACTCACTGATGGGCTTGTTTTAGTACTGTTTCTTTTCCTACACCTTGAGGTTTAAGAAGTCTCTACTCTCTCATGCCTTCCCCAATAACTATGACCTGGCACATTTTAAAAGACAGGTTTTTCACTTCCTCCAAAATTTGTAAATGCTTTCCCTTGTCTCATATTTTTCTCTTGATCCTTTCTGTATTTCAGTTAAGGTCTGCCCTTGATGTAGGCTTTTGTCTGTGACTGGATAAACACCCATATACCTCTCTCTTTTCTTTCACTGTCTTTTGAACTGTCCTTGGCTATTGTGCTGGGTTATGAGCCATACCTAAATATTTTACACATTCACAAACATTTCTCTTCCGGGGGAGGATGGCCTGGTCATTTTCTCCCATCTCCTTATGTAAGCTGGAGATGTTAACCCTAAGACTAAAAGTGTATACCTTTGCTCACAGTGCCAAAAGCTTATCACAAAAAGAACTACTTCATCAGATGCTCCAGCTGCAGAGAATCATATCACCTTCATTGCATATTACTGTCATCCATGAAAGACTACTCAAAATGTTGAAAATGCTGCCACTGCTCTGACAGCAACTCCTGAATCCTCCTCACTTCTAGCACTAACACCCATCACGAAAAGCATATGATGCACACACTCTCCTCAAACCCAATGCCTCCAGCAGCAGAGCTCATCAGAAATCACCTGCTTACCACTACTATGCATAGGAAATACGAAAGCATGCTATGAGAACCATATTCCGACAACTTGCCCATCCTTATGACATACCATCTGACTAACAAAACCCCAAAAAAGATGTACAGAAAAACAAACCACACATTATGTGAAAACAAAGTTCCAAAACTACAATACAGTATAGGTGATTTCCCATCCTTAGCTCATGCAGTCTCACACTTCATCAACACTCTATCCATGCCAGCAAAAAGTACATGCAATACAAAACTTCTCTTCATAAGTTAAACACCTCATAAAGCAAAGAAACTAGCTCAGACAAAACACCTCACCTTCAGCAGAAATCAAAGACAGAAATTCCTAACACTAAAATCACACTATCATTATCCTAATCACTGAAAGACAATCAGAAAACTGGCACTCCCTCCTTAAAACAATGAACCAAAAAATCCAGAGCTACCAACTGTGGCACACGTTAAGGAAGATTCACATTTACCACACCAATCCAGCCTCTACTCATAAAGTGATGAAATTGTAAATGTTGACATTTCCATAAGTTGAAAAATATAAGTACAAAGAGAGTTCTAGAAATGGGGCCCCATGTGTGTAGATATCCCTTCCTGTGCTGTACAAAGAATTAATTACATACAGAACTATCACAAACAATTCAAGCAGAGGGAAAGACAACTATATACATCTTTTAAGATAAATACATGGTCTATATTTTTATTATTCTTTCACAAACATTAATGAATGCTACAATAAATTTGTGCTCTACAGTAAAATTACATCTTGACTAAAAATATACATATTACAGCTCATACCTAAGTAATAAAAATAATCTTCATGCATCACATTTTGATTGGGAGTACTTACAGTAAAATTCAAGCATAAAGTTATTAATAAAAACCTTTATTCAAGAAATTTCTTTTTCAAACCTTATGTCTTGTTAAACTAATACTGCTAAAAGTTTACTGTAATAACTTTAAGTGATAATATCACACTCATCATTCAGTCCCATCAGTATTACCAACACCTTATCACAGACAGGGTATGTGATCTCATCTGTTTGTTCAACTCCTCACAGAAAGACCGTCAATAAATAAAGTTATGGTAGATTTTGAGTTAAAATGCCAGATAAGGGTCTGGGTAAGAGGTTAGCCCCACACTTAAATACAGCCTTACACTGTTAGGTAGTATTGCAGACAGGGAACTTATCAATTACCATGAGTGGCAGTATGTCTCACATTGTGGAGGTAGAACTCTGTTGCCAAAAAACCTTTACTGCTATAAGGCTTGATAAGGTAGTGAAAAAAGGAAGCCTTTCTCTAATCCGTCATCTATAATATTGTAAGAGGAGATACCAAACCAGAAACTAGTTTGTACTAAAGAAGTGATGATTCAAATGTTCACTGTAACTATGCTAAGCTAATAAGCATCTCAAGGACAAAAAATTGATCTACCTCATACATGGATATTATGCAACTGAAAGTGGGTTAAAATCTAAAAAAAACTTTCCTTTAACCTAAAGCACAAGTTCATACCCTACTGGTGCAAGAACTTGAATGGCTAAAGTAAATTCCTACATATTATTCATGTACATTACAGCACGTCTTGTTTACTGAGGCATTTTACTTTCTTAGATTAATTAATCATTGAAGAATTTAAAAAGACAATGCTGTCAAAGAGAGCATTTACTTAAAAATGTCAAGTGTTTATCAATATCAAATCATGATATGTGCAAAATGCTTTTAGCTGTGGCACCTGTGCAAAATTTAATAAAACAATGGACTACAGAAGATCTAGGATCAGAACATAAAACAGCCACCACTGGTCTCATGTTGCAGGAGTTTTCCTCATCACCGGACAGAAGTTTATCTGTGCTCCTATAGGATCATATCTTAATTTGATAACAACAACAAAATACATCAACATACAAGATCAGCACACAAGAAAAAAGTCAGTAGCTATTCATAAGTAAAAGATGTTGACAGCTATATATCGACCTGGGCCATTTCTTTCATCTGTTTCCTTGTGCTACCTTGCTAATGCGGGAGACAGCAAAAAAAAAAAAAAAAAAAAAAAAAATATATATATATATATTTTATTATATTATATTATACTTTGTCGCTGTCTCCCGCGTTTGCGAGGTAGCGCAAGGAAACAGACGAAAGAAATGGCCCAACCTCCCCCCATACACATGTATATACATACGTCCACACACGCAAATATACATACCTACACAGCTTTCCATGGTTTACCCCATACGCTTCACATGCCTTGATTTAATCCACTGACAGCACGTCAACCCCGGTATACCACATCGCTCCAATTCACTCTATTCCTTGCCCTCCTTTCACCCTCCTGCATGTTCAGGCCCCGATCACACAAAATCTTTTTCACTCCATCTTTCCACCTCCAATTTGGTCTCCCTCTTCTCCTCGTTCCCTCCACCTCCGACACATATATCCTCTTGGTCAGTCTTTCCTCACTCATTCTCTCCATGTGCCCAAACCACTTCAAAACACCCTCTTCTGCTCTCTCAACCACGCTCTTTTTATTTCCACACATCTCTCTTACCCTTACGTTACTCACTCGATCAAACCACCTCACACCACACATTGTCCTCAAACATCTCATTTCCAGCACATCCATCCTCCTGCGCACAACTCTATCCATAGCCCACACCTCGCAACCATACAACATTGTTGGAACCACTATTCCTTCAAACATACCCATTTTTGCTTTCCGAGATAATGTTCTCGACTTCCACACATTTTTCAAGGCCCCCAGAATTTTCGCCCCCTCCCCCACCCTATGATCCACTTCCGCTTCCATGGATCCATCCACTGCCAGATCCACTCCCAGATATCTAAAACACTTCACTTCCTCCAGTTTTTCTCCATTCAAACTCACCTCCCACTTGACTTGACCCTAAACCCTACTGTACCTAATGACCTTGCTCTTATTCACATTTACTCTTAACTTTCTTCTTCCACACACTTTACCAAACTCAGTCACCAGCTTCTGCAGTTTCTCACATGAATCAGCCACCAGCACTGTATCATCAGCGAACAACAACTGACTCACTTCCCAAGCTCTCTCATCCCCAACAGACTTCATCCTTGCCCCTCTTTCCAAAACTCTTGCATTTACCTCCCTAACAACCCCATCCATAAACAAATTAAACAACCATGGAGACATCACACACCCCTGCCGCAAACCTACATTCACTGAGAACCAATCACTTTCCTCTCTTCCTACCCTTACACATGCCTTACATCCTCGATAAAAACTTTTCACTGCTTCTAACAACTTTCCTCCCACACCATATATTCTTAATACCTTCCACAGAGCATCTCTATCAACTCTATCATATGCCTTCTCCAGATCCATAAATGCTACATACAAATCCATTTGCTTTTCTAAGTATTTCTCACATACATTCTTCAAAGCAAACACCTGATCCACACATCCTCTACCACTTCTGAAACCATATATATATATATATATCCTCCCTGGGGATAGAGGAGAAAGAATACTTCCCACGAATTCCCTGCGTGTCATAGGAGGCGACTAAAAGGGGAGGGAGCAGGGGGGGCTGGAAATCCTCCCCTCTCTATTTTCTTTAATTTTTCCAAAAAAGGGAACAGAGAAGGGGGCTAGGTGAGGATATTCCCTCAAAGGCCCAGTCCTCTGTTCTTAACGCTACCTCGCTAATGCGGGAAATGGCGAATAGTTTGAAAAAAAAAATATATATATATATATATATATATATATATATATATATATATATATATATATATATATATATATATATATATATATATATATATATATTTTTTTTTTTTTTTTTTTATTATACTTTGTCGCTGTCTCCCGCGTTTGCGAGGTAGCGCAAGGAAACAGACGAAAGAAATGGCCCAACCCCCCCCCATACACATGTATATACATACGTCCACACACGCAAATATACATACCTACACAGCTTTCCATGGTTTACCCCAGACGCTTCACATGCCTTGATTCAATCCACTGACAGCACGTCAACCCCGGTATACCACATCGCTCCAATTCACTCTATTCCTTGCCCTCCTTTCACCCTCCTGCATGTTCAGGCCCCGATCGCTCAAAATCTTTTTCACTCCATCCTTCCACCTCCAATTTGGTCTCCCACTTCTCCTCGTTCCCTCCACCTCTGACACATATATCCTCTTGGTCAATCTTTCCTCACTAATTCTCTCCATGTTACCAAACCATTTCAAAACACCCTCTTCTGCTCTCTCAACCACACTCTTTTTATTACCACACATCTCTCTTACCTTTTCTTTACTTACTCAATCAAACCACCTCACACCACATATTGTCTTCAAACAACACATTTCCAACACATCCACCCTCCTTTGCACAACTCTATCTATAGCCCACGCCTCGCAACCATATAACATTGTTGGAACCACTATTCCTTCAAACATACCCATTTTTGCTTTCTGAGATAATGTTCTTGCCTTCCACACATTTTTCAGTGCTCCCAGAACTTTCACCCCCTCCCCCACCCTGTGATGCACCTCTGCTTCCATGATCCCATCCGCTACCAAATCCACTCCCAGATATCTAAAACACTTTACTTCCTGCAGTTTTTCTCCATTCAAACTTACCTTCCAATTGACTTGTCCCTCAACCTTACTGTACCTAATAACCTTGATTTTATTCACATTTACCCTCAGCTTTCCTCTTTCACACACTTTACCAAACTCAGTCACCAGCTTCGGCAGTTTCTCACCCGAATCAGCCATCAGCGCTGTATCATCAGTGAACAACAACTGACTCACTTCCCAAGCCCTCTCATCCACAACAGACTGCATACTTGCCCCTCTCTCCAAAACTCTTGCATTCACCTCCCTAACAACCCCATCCATAAACAAATTAAAAAAAACATGGAGACATCACGACCCCTGCCGCAAACCGACATTCACTGAGAACCATCACTTTCCTCTCTTCCTACGCGTACACATGCCTTACATCCTCGATAAAAACTTTTCACTGCTTCTAGCATTTTCCCTACCACACCATATATTCTTAACACCTTCCACAGAGTATCTCTATCAACTCTATGATATGCCTTCTCCAGATCCATAAATGCCACATACAAATCCATTTGTTATTCTAAGTATATCTCACATACATTCTTCAAAGCAAACACCTGATCCACAGATCCTCTACCACTTCTAAAACCACACTGCTCTTCCCCAATCTGATGCTATGCACATGCCTTCACCCTCTCAATCAATACCCTCCCATATAATTTCCCAGGAATACTCAACAAACTTATACCTCTGTAATTTGAACACTCACCTTTATCCCCTTTGCCATTGTACATTGGCACTATGCATGCATTCCACCAATCCTCAGGCACTTCACCATGAGCCATACATATATTAAATATCCTTACCACCCAGGCAGCAACACAGTCACCCCCTTTTTTAATAAACCCCACTGCAATACCAATTTCAAAACAAATATGCTCAACATATTATATCTACTGCATTTTGATTACTTTCATATTCTTCTTTTATGAACAGAGAATATAACTAACATCCACCAGACTCTAAATATAGAGATCTGGTGTATTTATTATGTGACAGATCTTTATTTTGTTAAAGTCCCTGATTTGTCCAAGATACAATATGCTATACCCAGAGCCACTCTGCCACTTGTTCCTTGGTATTCCAAGTGTTATATGTAAATTTGCATTCTTTATGGAAATAGGGAAAATTTTATGGATCTTATGTCCATGGGGATGCATGCCATATACCTTACTGAATGCTGGCCAGTAATTAACTGAAAATGGCTCACAAGACTGTACAATTAAACATGGCTGGACGTTAAAGGTAACCTCTGCAGCCTGCTACTCTTAATATAATCAATGGTGTAAATGCACTTCGTCAAAGCCATGTGATCCACATTATTGTAACATGATAAACACAAACATATCACACCTCCATAACGTAATGAACATAGTATCACTGGTATCGACCAAAACTCTTTACTTTTACCTAAAATAACACACATAAATCAACTATATAAATCTTAAGCTTTCAGCGGTGTACTGCACTGACCTCTTCTTAGAATGGTATATATTTAGAAAGATGTAAAACCAGTAATTGGTAAGCAGCCACCAGCCAGGGAGGTATATTACTGGTGCTACCTGCGTGGGTATTGGGAGGGTTAGTGATGGCTGCATAATGAACCAGCATTTCAGTGATTGTCTAGCTGCACTTCTTTGATTTTGGTAGGTGTTGTTTCTTTCTGCCCCACCCACACATGGACTGTTGGCATTCTGTCCACAAACATACAATCTCTCCTTGTCACATGTAATACCTCAAACTTATCTCATGCAACTCATTTTTTGTAACTCAAAATTTTCCTGTGGTGAGTTCTATGCACTAGCCTTGCCTTTTGGCAAAATAGTAAGAGCAATAAAACAATGGATAGATAGGTGGGACTTCAAACAAGAGCATTCGGTAGATGTCGTAGATGAGAGCATTATGAAAAAGTATTAGGCAGAAGTAGTAGGTAGGGGCATTAGCTTAATGAAGTATGTTGGAACATTAAGTCGAAGAAATAGGTGGGGGCATTTGGTTAAAGTAGTATGCTGGAACATTAGGTATAAGTAGTTGATTGGATCATTAAGTAGGAGCCTCTGAAAACAGTGATAGAGTTGCCCTATGCCTGTGGCTTGTTAAGGGTGAGGCATTAAAGGCTAAGAAATGATAATGGAGTTCAACCCTTTTGCCATGGCCATCCCCTTGAGGGAGTTCCCAAAGTGAATTGACATCAGAGATACAGATACAAAGAGATGGTAAAACTATCTCTCTCTCTCTCTCTCTCTCTCTACTGGAGGTAAAGCTCTCTAAGCATCTAAGAGAGGACTTGCTCACTTGAGGCTTGAGATTCCATTTTACCCCCATTATGAAGTATATCCATGATGATTGGCCCTCTTTGGCAACCATAAAACTCATCAGGCCAGTAGATGCTCATTTATGGACTCAATCACCTTATAGCAACCTGTCTAGGCTTATGACGTAAAGCATGAAGGTTACAAGCCACCAAGCTGCTATCTACTTCCACTGACTGACTGACTGTTGGAGTGTGTGCCTTAGTCCTGTTACTGGCATGAATTCGGAAATGGCTTTTCAAAACAGAAAGAGGAAAAGGGAATAAAATGGATGCTTAGGCAACAATGCCCAAAATATATTAATTGTTTAAAATAAATCAATTAAACAGCATATATTGTTATTGTTACCACCATCAACATTTTACATGTCACGCTTAAAAGTCACAGTTTAGCACCAATTTCTATAACACTACTGTAGAATAATAAAAATAAAGGTGTGATGAAAGAAGACACACAAAGATTACTTTAAGAATGAATTAACACCTGCAAGCCATCAACTTTCTACCACTGAGGGAGAAAAAAGTGCTAAGTCACCAATTGGGCTGCATGGAAGGAATCAGCTGTTTGATTAACTGAATGTTCATTCCTCCGACTTATATGCATTATGGATGTCCACTGGGATAGTTCTCCATGCACCAGCAACCAATGGCAGCTTTTTATTATGTTCACTGACAACACAGTGGTTTTACCACATCCACCCTGCTCTGCACAACCCTATCTATAGCCCACACTTCGCAGCCATATAACATTGTTGGAACCACTATTCCTTCAAACATATCCATTTTTGCTCTCTGAGATAATGTTCTCGCCTTCCACACATTCTTCAACGCTCCGAGAACATTCGCCCCCTACCCCCGTGACTCACTTCAGCTTCCATGGTTTCTTCCGCTGCTAAATCCACTCCCAGATATTTAAAACACTTCACTTCCTCCAGTGTTTCTCCATTCAAACTTACCTCCCAATTGACTTGTCCCTCAACCATACTGAACCTAATAATCTTGCTCTTATTCACATTTACTCTCAGCTTTCTTCTTTCACACACTTTACCAAAGTCCATACCAAGCATACTTGCCCCTCTCCAAAACTCTTGCATTCACCTCCGTAATCACCCCATCCATAAACAAATTAAACAACCATGGAGACATCACGCACCCCTGTTGCAAACTGAGATTCACTGGGAACCAATCACTCTCCTCTCTTCCTATTCGTACACATGCCTTACATCCTAGATAAAAACTTTTCACTGCTTCTAGCAACTTACCTCCTACATCGTATAACCTCTCCAGATACATAAATGCTACATACAAATCCATTTGTTTTTCAAAGTATTTCTTACATACATTTTTCAAAGCAAACACCTGATCCACACATCCTCTACCACTTCTGAAACCACACTGCTCTTCCCCAATCTGACACTCTGTACATACCTTCACCCTCTCAATCAATACCCGCCCATACAAATTCCCAGGAATACTCAACATACTTATACCTCTGTAGTTAGAAAACTCACCTTTATCCCCTTTGCATTTGTACAATGGCACTAAGCATGCATTCCGTCAATCCTCAGGCACTTCACCCTGATACATACATACACTGAATATCCTTACCAACCAATCAACAACACAGTCACCCACTTCCTGAATAAATTCTACTTAAATACCATCCAAACTCTCCGCCTTGCCAGATCTCATCTTCTAGGAGCTTTCCTTTCACACCATTTATTTCTAAAACCTTCCACAAGGCATCTCCATCAACCCTATCATATGCTTTCTCCAGACCCATAAATACCATATGCAAATCCATCTATTTCTTTAAGTATTTCTCACACACATTCTTCAAAGCAAACACCTGATCCACACATCCTTTACCACTTCTGAAACAACACCATTCCTCCCTAGTCTGACTCTCTCAATCACTAACCTCCCATACAACTTATCAAGTACACTTAACAAACTTATGCCTCCGCAGTTTGAACACTCATCTTTATCCTGCTTGCTTTTATACAATGGCACTACACATGCATTTCATCAATCCTCAGGCAATAGATGAGAATGTGCAGAGGAGGGTGGCTGTGCTGATATGAAATGTTTGAGAACAATACATGGTGTGATACAGTTTGACTGAGTAAGAAATAAAAGGGTAAGTGAGAGGGTTGGTAAGAAAAAGAATATAGGCAAGAGAGATAAAGCTCTCACTTGAAGAACCTACAGTAAGGTCCTGGGTAATAATAACAATACTTTCATGGAAACTGTTCCTTGGGTAAACGTAAGAAAAGCCCCAAGCTATTTGACAGATCAACCAACCAATCAAACAACCTGGTAACTTCTTGAAACTTTGTTTCCCTGTTGCTCATGACAAATTTGCACTGGAGGTAAAATGCCCCTGCCAAACATGTATCACAAATTCAACAGTCCACTGGTATGTAGTACCTCCAGCCAAACATACCTGTTAAACAGAAAGAGTCAGAACACATCTGACATGCTTGTGATCCTGAGACTTATGAAAGAGCCAGCCTGTACAGCATGGTGACTGCTGGGATGATGATGTCATCAATGGGTGGTGGCTGCAGTTAGGATGTGAATTTTAAGATGAGCTATTGCTGCAACCTTAGTTTGGATGGATGTAATGGGTGAGAGGCATAATCCTCTATAACCCCTCAATATTGATGGATGTATCTCATGGACTAACAGGACAGACTGAATCTGCTAAAAAAAAGTAGCATGGCAAAAATGATAAAAAGAGATAAGTTCCCATGAATGGACGCTACAACTTCCTCTCTATAAACAAAGAGATAGTAACAATATACACGCACACACATATGCCTGTAAACATAAATACAAATACATTCGCACCTTCATCACACACATACAGTGATGGAATATATACACAACTAATATCACATCACAATGATATTTAGGTTAGCCATAAGTCCATAAATGGTAATATGAGAATTAACATTTTGTCATATACAGAAAGCTAAGTGTATATAACTTATGAATATGTTAATTCTTACTGCAATTTTCTAATTTTCTTGGGTTATTTTTGGTGTCTATTGCAGCAACAAACAAGAAATATAGTTGGTTCTAACACTTAAAAGTGACAAAATCTATGATTTTGACAAATATGAATGCAAGTAATGCTCCCTGAGCATGAGCTAATTTTTGTCCGTTTTTACACATTTCATCTTTACAATATAGTTGTAATGATGAAAAAAAAAATCCAAATAGGTAGTGTAAGGAAAAAAGGCTGAGAGTCTTGACTTCTTTGGATGTTGCTCTTTTGTATGGAAAGTAACAACATCACCTGTAAAACAGTTAAAATGACCTAAAGTATCCCTATAACATACTACTTGGGTCAAACAGTTAAGATGGCACCACTGATCTGCCATATTAAAGCTTTCTACTAAATTTGTCTCTACTGACAGACAATCTATCAGTTTTTGGAAGAAAATTGCACAGATGTATTCGCCAATAAGAATGGCTGTAACACTTGAACAGGAGCTAGAAATGCTACACAACTCCCTACCTGGACAAGTTATGGCATAATAAGACTGACTGTCCATGAAGGCAAAGGCTATAGATGATTTCAGTTTAGCGTGAAGCCGGTGATGGTAGACAAGTCACTTAGCCCTGATACATATTACTGAGAGGCCATTGATAACTTTAATAAAATTTTCAGTGCTCTGCTGATTTTGTTGTCAAGTATCTTGACTAGGCAAGTTAGTGGTAAGTCTTTCTGATGTACAAAGACCAACTGAGAAACTAAACATTGTCATACGAATTTTGATAAGACAAAAAAATTTTAATAAAGAGACAGAGAAAATAAGCATGTCATAGGACTCATGATTACCACATTAATGAATGTTTAATGTGTATATCATAGATACAATAAAATAATAATGCAAAGGTAGCATTAAAGATCTGCTTGAGAAGATTTACTGCAAATACAATTTGTGCAATTCAAGAAATACCCTTAATCTCTTCAAGAAAATTATAACACACTGCAAATTCCTAAACTTAGATGTAAATCTTTGGATATTCTTTATAAAGACACTACACTCTACCTTCATAATTGTCTAACATATACTGTGACTAGTACAATATATACATCAACCTGCTATTTCTATATCAGTAACCTCATTGTTTGTACTCAAATATACTATATATCAGGTTGAGTCTTTAACTTGATAGCATCACTGTTGAGTTAAACCTGACTGGCTTTATATCAAAAACTATTTTGTTTTCTTTTATCAAGTGATTTATAACAAGATGGTTATCAAAATAATAATGTTTTCATTCTATCTAATGTTGCCATCTTCGTCAGGTCTCTGTCCACGAGTAAACGTTAAGAAAACCTGCAACAGAATGAAGTGATTAATAGTGACTCTATTCAAAGTATTGCACATGTAAAATATTCTGACATACACAAAACGTGAAATGTTCTGTATTATGCAATTTCTGTTTAATGTTAGATACTGTAAACATGTTTAAACTATTAAAATATGCCTAAAATCATTACAACTGAATAGTGAAAATTAATGGTATAAGTGATCACCAGCAAATAAACATACATAAGGCTGATACTCTGTTATGTCAACTGAAGCACCTGTGCTAACACTCATCTTTTCAATCCTCTACCACTGGATTAACTCACATCTAAGACTTTACAGTAAATCAATGATTGTTTATGGACTGAATTTTTTGAGTAAAAGACAATATTACTTACTGGTTATTCTGTTTCTGATTCTTTTAAGATGTCTGATCACAAACAAATCTATTTTTCTGCATCATATTAATTCATTTCCAAAGGAATTATTGCATGCACTAATCTGACTTGCATATTCCTGACATGAAATTTAAGGGTGAATTGATAAAATACTGCAAACATACCCATTTTCACCCTCTCAGATAATGGCCTCTCATTCTACATATTCTTCAATGCTCCCATAACCTTTGCCTCCTTACCCACCCTATGGCTCACTTCAGCATCTATATGCCCACTGTCCCCTCCCAGATAGCTAAGACACCTCATTTTCTCTAATTTTAAACTCACACGCCATCTAACTTGTCCCTCTACCTTGCTAACTCTAATAATCTTGCTTTTACTCACATTTACTTTCAACTTTCTCTTTTCTCACACTCATCCAAACTCACTCAAATCTGCCACCAAAGCTGTGTCATCAACAAACAACTGACTTACTTCCCAGGCCCCCCTTATCCTCATAACAGGATACTTGCCCCTCTCTCCAAGACTCGCATTTATCTCTCTCACCACTCCATCCAAAAGCAAATTAAACAGCCATGGCGACATTACACACCCATGTTGCAGACCCAACTTTCACTTGGATCTATTCGCTTTCTTCTCTTCCTATTTGTACACACACCTTAAACACTTCATGAAAACTTTTCACTGCTTCTAGCAGCTTTCCTCCCACACAATACATTTTCAAAACCTCCCATAAGGTATTTCTATTAACCCTCTCATATGCTTTCTCCAGATCCATAAATACCACATACACATTCTTCTGTTTACTAAGTATTTCTCACATACATTCTTTAAGGCAAACATCTGATCCCCATATCCTCTACACTTCTGAAACCAAACTGTTCCTCCCAGGTATGATACTCTGTCCATGCCCTCACCCTCTCAGTCACTACTCTCCCATAAAACTTACTACATACATTCACCTTTCTTCCTCTCATCTTTATACATTGGCAGTATAAACAAAGTCTGCCAATCATCAGGTACCTCATCATGATCCAACCATACATGGAAAATCCCAATTAACCAATCAAGAACACAGTCTTCCCCTTTCTTGAGAAATTTAATCCCAATACCATCCACACCAGGTCCTTTGACACATTTCAGCTTAGGCAAGGCTATCACCACTTTTTCTTTCTTCACCAAAACCAACCACGCAAAATAAGATTTTAGTAACAAATCGAAAATCACCAGATTAACATGGATTTACATGATTTGCCTCAAAGGTCCTCTTCACAAACATTGCTTCCATACAGATCTCTCACCATCTATGTAACTATCTATCTATATCTCTTACGACCATTTCCCCCTCTAGACTTCATTATTCTGCTGAGAGATCAAGTTACTCTAAAACTTCTGCAGCATAGATGGTATACTTCTTTGGTATGTAAGATGCTAATACTTATCTATCTATCCATCTTCATCTATGATAACCATTCCCTCCAGGAACTCCCATCAAGGTGGGGTGTCATGGCAAAAGATTTTCCACTTATCCCTTCCTTACATGCTTTTCTTCTTCTCTATCTTTCGATGTCATAGGTGGTCTCCCCATTAAATCAATCCCTTTAATTGTACTAAAATACACTTTCCTTGTAAGCTCCCCAGCTTGCATTCTTTCCACATGGCCAAACTATCTCAAAGTATTATGTTTCACACACTGTACATATCCACAATTCTTTTCCTTTGCATTCCCTGCCATACTACGTCTCTCATATAACCCCCCATTTCTTTCTTTATTCCATCTAGTCATACCACATGCTCCTCTCACATAACTCATTTCCACAGCCTGGATTCTTTCCCTCTTCCCAATAATTTTCATTCATTTTTGTCAATACCATTCCTCCTTACATGCCCTCCTATAACTTCCACTGATCATTTTCATTTTCACTCCATATGGGTTTTCCCAATACCTAGTG
The DNA here is from genome assembly GCF_036320965.1 of Panulirus ornatus. Classification (NCBI taxonomy): domain Eukaryota; kingdom Metazoa; phylum Arthropoda; class Malacostraca; order Decapoda; family Palinuridae; genus Panulirus; species Panulirus ornatus. The sequence continues at coordinate 3,806,487 of NC_092231.1, forward strand.
CATCCAAACTAAAACTTTTAAACTTCTCCACAAGCTCCCTCCTTTTACTCTCACCAGTGTGCATCCAAACTAAAACTTTTAAACTTCTCCACAAGCTCCCTCCTTTTACTCTCACCAGTCATCCCATTTACATTCAGAGCCATCACCCTCACCTGCCCATCCCTGTTGCATCCCAGCATAACTGGTAGACTCCAGTGCTGTTTCTTAGCCTTTTGTGCTTCACCCTTGGCAGGCCACTGGCATTGGGCAACTCCACCACTTTGTTTCCCATAAGCAGTGGGGCTCCCAAACTGTCTAAAACACTTCAAGTGTTTGTCTGAATGTATCAAAAAAACTACTATTGCCCTGAATGATAGGGCAATGCCTCCCCCTTTGGTTCTACCCACTAAGGGTGTAATAACAAGGTCACCACGAGAAAGTAGGGTGAGACTTGGATACTCCTGAAAACTAGAGTAATCCCTTGAGGCATTGCAATTCAAAGCTTCTCCCAACTTTTGAGCCTGTACCACAGAAGCAACACCTCCTAACCTCATTGGTTATGACACTGCCATTGCACAAAGCTGATAGAAGAGACTGCTGTCATCCATTTTTGTATACAGGAAAACAATCATCTACACAGTTCTCTGCCATGACTTGGAAATGTACTAATAACAAATTTCAAGCAGAAAACATGCAAAATGCATCCTAGAGGTCTGCTGTTCATCACCTGCCATCAAAACTTGGCAAATCTCTGTTTCATAACAATGGCACTGATTTAACTGCTGATAGCTGCTTTATACTCTTCGATCATTAACCTATGAAGGATCATCCTTTCCTAATGTCAAGAACAAAGAGATCAATTCTAAATTTATACAAAGGAACAGTATCTATGGGTATAAGTACGTGTCTGTGATTAAGTGAAACTGTTAAGTAAGCCAATGATTAGTAATTTCATCATAAAAAGTGTCAAAAATAGTTGTAACTCTACATAATTTAGTACAATATACATACATTGTACAAATCAAAAATTAATGAACAATGTAAGATTAAATCAAATGAAGCAAGATCCACAAAACTAACCCTCTCAAGTGTGGTTTGAGTAACAGCATAGTCATCAATTGGCAACTCCCGACGATTTCTTTCTAATGTTCCAAATACTGCTGCCCAAGTCAGGCCTTCAGCAGGGACAAAGTACTCCAATCGTCCCCACTGCATTTCTCTCAAGTGACTAGCTGCAGAATAGGAACATACAATAAACTGAGTTTTGATCTTGTAAAATAAGAAACAACCACAGTCTCTGTAAATAATAAGTAAAATGGTAACCTATGGGAATACCCACCATTCTGTTTCCTTGGGAGAGAATCACTATGTAAAAACTACCACCCACCATCATCTCCTCTCAAGGAAATCCAGACGAGAAAGGAACATAGAGGAGAAAGAATACTGACCACACATTCCCTGCATATCATAGAAGGTGACTAAGAGGGGTGGGAGTGGGTGACTGGAAATCCTCCCTTGCTGTATTACTTTCCAAAAGAAAGACTAGAGCAAGGAGCCACGTGAGGATTTTTCCCTCTAAGGCTCTATCCATATCATGTCAGTCCCATATCACTATACTTACCCAAGACACCTCTTAAATATTTAAATTCTCTCGACTCTTCCATGCTTTCTCCCCTCATATCCAAAACATAATTTAGTACATCTCTTCATTCTAGGACAGAATCAAAATGCATAAATGATTGTAACTTTGTCTCACCTGGGAAAGTTTTCTCAATAAAATGCTTAACAGAGAGCATTTCTGATGGCATCTCTGTCAGACTGGTGCCATTACTATCTTCTGAACTGGACATGCAGACCCTGAAGACAATAAAGTACATTTGGATAATAGTCATTTAAAATAGTGTCACCTGTGGCAGCGTACCTAAACATACTTTGACTCAAAACATTAATAAACTTTGCAGTTCAGATAGACCCAGAATTTTAAATGAAGTAAGGAATATACAGAAATATATATATGCTTATATGTTTAAAAATGGTATATGTTTACAAGCTGTGAATAAATCCTAGGGAGGTCCATATAAAAGGTTAGTAAAATTCTAAATATACCAAGTATACTGTATGGTAAATGAAAGGTTGATGAAGAATATTTATGGCAGTAAAGTTTAGAGCAGGTCTATCTATCTATATTTCTGATACCTGTTCCCTTTGGGAACTCCCATCAAGGGGTGGCCATGGCAAAAGTCTTCACTTGTCCCTGTACTTACATGCCTCCCTTGCATACACCATTCCACTCATTCCTCTGTTTCTCTCCCTCCAGTACTCCTCAATCCTGTTTGCACATGTCAAAGGTGGTCTTCCACTCAAATCAAGCCCTTTAATTGTACTATCATACACTCTCCTAAACTGCAAGTCTTGCATTCTTTCCACATGCCCAAACCATCTCAAAGTATTACATTTCACCTACTCTAGTACTCCATAATTCACTCCTTTTGCACTCTTTGCCATACCACATCTCTCATATATCCTTTCATTCTTCCTTCATTCCATCTAGTCATACCACATGCTCTTCAAATAGCTCATTTCCACAGCCTGGATTCTTGACTCTTGTGCCTCATTCCACATTCATGTTTTGGCTGCTTACCTACATGACTTCTCCACTCTGTACTACTCTCTTCCTTTTCTCTCATTCCATATCACCACAATTACCCAGGACAGTTCCCAGATACTTAAATTCCCTCACTTCTTCCAGTCTCTCCTCTATATCCACAGCACAATTTAGTACACCTTCTTCTTTCACTCTATATGGTTTTACAAATCTATACTTTCAATCCGTTTCCTTTCAAACAACATTACTTTACTTTCAATTGCATTTGCTAACAATCTCCTACATTTACACACTTCATAAAACACACTTACAACCTTCTGCAACTCCTCTTCACTCTCCACATACAACACAGTATCATCCACAAACAGGCTTGCCACAAGCCACCATATCTCACCACCACATGCCATCTCTGCATTCCCTTTCCCTAGTTTTGCTTTCATCTCTCTCATCATTCCATCCATTTATACATCAAAAAGCCACAGTGACATCACACAAAGCTGCCTCAAACATACATGTTTCCCAAAACTTTCACTCAACTCTCCATCCACTCTTACATGTGCATCTGCTCCTCCACAGAAGGCTTTTACCTGATTCAACAGTTGTCCCCTTATACCAAATATCTTTAACACATCCCACAAAGCATTCCACTTCACTCTGTCATACAACTTCTCCAGATCCATAAATGCCACATACAAATCCATTCATTTTTTGTAAAAACTTTTCACACATGTTTTTCAAATCAAACACCTGATCCACACCTCCTCTACCACTCCTGAAACCATACTGCTCTTTTCCAATCTTCTGCAGTTTCTCACCCAAATCAGCCACCAGCACTGTATCATCAGTGAACAACGACTGACTCACTTCCCAAGCCCTCTCATCCTCAACAGACTGCATATACATATTTTTTTTTAAACATTTGCCATTTCTTGCATTACTTTCCCTGGTTATTTCAGTGATGATACAGCGCTGGTGGCTGATTCATGTGAGAAACTGCAGAAGCTGGTGACTGAGTTTGGTAAAGTGTGTGAAAGAAGAAAGTTGAGAGTAAATGTGAATAAGAGCAAGGTTATTAGGTACAGTAGGGTTGAGAGTCAAGTCAATTGGGAGGTAAGTTTGAATGGAGAAAAACTGGAGGAAGTAAAGTGTTTTAGATATCTGGGAGTGGATCTGGCAGCGGATGGAACCATGGAAGCGGAAGTGAGTCATAGGGTGGGGGAGGGGGCGAAAATCCTGGTAGCCTTGAAGAATGTTTGGAAGTCGAGAACATTATCTTGGAAAGCAAAAATGGGTATGTTCGAAGGAATAGTGGTTCCAACAATGTTGTAAGGTTGCAAGGCGTGGGCTATGGATAGAGTTGTGTGCAGGAGGGTGGATGTGCTGGAAATGAGATGTTTGAGGACAATATGTGGTGTGAGGTGGTTTGATCGAGTAAGTAATGTAAGGGTAAGAGAGATGTGTGGACATAAAAAGAGTGTGGTTGAGAAAGCAGAAGAGGGTGTTTTGAAATGGTTTGGTCACATGGAGAGAATGAGAGAAGAAAGATTGACCAAGAGGATATATGTGTCGGAGGTGGAGGGAACGAGGAGAAGTAGGGGACCAAATTGGAGGTGGAAAGATGGAGTGAAAAAGATTTTGAGTGATCGGGGCCTGAACATGCAGGAGGGTGAAAGGCGGGCAAGGAATAGAGTGAATTGGATCGATGTGGTATACCAGGGTCGAAGTGCTGTCAATGGATTGAATCAGGGCATGTGAAGCGTCTGGGGTAAACCATGGAAAGTTCTGTGGGGCCTGGATGTGGAAAGGGAGCTGTGGTTTCAGGCATTATTACATGACAGCTAGAGACTGAGTGTGAACGAATGGGGCCTTTGTTGTCTTTTCCTAGCGCTACCTCGCACACATGAGGGGGGAGGGGGATGTTATTCCATGTGTGGTAAGGTGGTGATGGGAATAAATAAAGGCAAACAGTATGAATTATGTACATGTGTATATATGTATATGTCTGTGTGTGTATATATATGTGTACACTGAGATGTATAGGTATGTACATTTGCATGTGTGGACATGTATGTAAAAACATGTGTATGGGGGTGGGTTGGGCCATTTCTTTCATCTGTTTCCTTGCGCTACCTCGCAAACGTGGGAGACAGCGACAAAGCAAAATAAATAAATATAAATAAATATTATTTTTTTATTTTTTATTTTTTATATACATATACCTCTGTGGAAGGTATTAAGAATATATGGTGTGGGAGGCAAGTTGTTAGAAGCAGTGAAAAGTTTTTATCGAGGATGTAAGGCATGTGTACGTGTAGGAAGAGAGGAAAGTGATTGGTTCTCAGTGAATGTAGGTTTGCGGCAGGGGTGTGTGATGTCTCCATGGTTGTTTAATTTGTTTATGGATGGGGTTGTTAGGGAGGTGAATGCAAGAGTTTTGGAAAGAGGGGCAAGTATGAAGTCTGTTGGGGATGAGAGAGCTTGGGAAGTGAGTCAGTTGTTGTTCGCTGATGATACAGCGCTGGTGGCTGATTCATGTGAGAAACTGCAGAAGCTGGTGACTGAGTTTGGTAAAGTGTGTGAAAGAAGAAAGTTAAGAGTAAATGTGAATAAGAGCAAGGTTATTAGGTACAGTAGGGTTGAGGGTCAATTCAATTGGGAGGTGAGTTTGAATGGAGAAAAACTGGAGGAAAGGAAGTGTTTTAGATATCTGGGAGTGGATCTGGCAGCGGATGGAACCATGGAAGCGGAAGTGGATCATAGGGTGGGGGAGGGGGCGAAAATTCTGGGAGCCTTGAAGAATGTGTGGAAGTCGAGAACATTATCTCGGAAAGCAAAAATGGGTATGTTTGAAGGAACAGTGGTTCCAACAATGTTGTATGGTTGCGAGGCGTGGACTATGGATAGAGTTGTGCGCAGGAGGATGGATGTGCTGGAAATGAGATGTTTGAGGACAATGTGTGGTGTGAGGTGGTTTGATCGAGTAAGTAACGTAAGGGTAAGAGAGATGTGTGGAAATAAAAAGAGCGTGGTTGAGAGAGCAGAAGAGGGTGTTTTGAAATGGTTTGGTCACATGGAGAGAATGAGTGAAGAAAGATTGACCAAGAGGATATATGTGTCGGAGGTGGAGGGAACGAGGAGAAGAGGGAGACCAAATTGGAGGTGGAAAGATGGAGTGAAAAAGATTTTGTGTGATCGGGGCCTGAACATGCAGGAGGGTGAAAGGAGGGCAAAGAATAGAGTGAATTGGAGCGATGTGGTATACCGGGGTTGACGTGCTGTCAGTGGGTTGAATCAAGGCATGTGTATGGGGGGGGTTGGGCCATTTCTTTCGTCTGTTTCCTTGCGCTACCTCGCAAACGCAGGAGACAGCGGCAAAAAAAAAAAAAAAAAAAAAAAAAAAAAAAAAAAAAAAATTATTTTGTCACCTCATACATGTGGCAAGAGGGAAGGAAGAACTTTCCCACAAAATGGAATGCCTGGATTACTGGTAATGTGAACTACGGAGGCAAAATCCCATTTCATGGATGTTACTACTACAAAGATTTCCCAGCAAAACTTAAGAAAGTATGAGTTATCAATTAGTTGTACTTTACCCTTCTTGCTACCAACATGGTGAAAAATTTAAACAGGACTTACCTAATTATAACAGAGTAGCCTTCACTAAACTTGCTCTTTAAGTGTTGTGGAGATCCTATACAGCAGAATTTTCCATTGACCATAATGGCCAGTCGTGTACAGAGAGCTTCACATTCCTCCATACTGTAAGATGCATATATCAGTTAGTAAAATAATCCCTTTCAATCATGAAGCATGAACACAAAAACAATGCAAATCTATTCTTTGAGTATATAAATCAATTCTACATATAATCTATAAAAGACAAATAATGATTTTCGATATTCAATGATCAAATTAGTGATTACCTACTTGTTATAAGGGAAGGGAATTTTGCCAGTTTTGAATCATTTCTCAATCTTTTTTCTATCACACAGTCCCTTGGATTTCAATATATTTTCCACACTCACCACTATTTTCTTTAGCTTATTTCACCAATGCACTATTGCATCACTAAAGGAGAAAAGTTGAATATCTCAAATCAAGCATTCCAAAAACTGGCAACTTTCAAAATCCAGATTTTATTTTTACCCCAAGACAGCATGGGCAACTGAGGTTTTAAGAGTATATGGTATGGGAGGTAAGTTGCTACAAGTAGTGAAAAGTTTTTACCAAGGATGTAAGGCATGTGTACGAGTAGGAATACAGGAAAGTGATTGGTTCTCAGTGAATGTCAGTTTCCAGCTCTATTCCTTGCACACCTTTCACCCTCCTGTATGTTCAGGCCCCAACTGCTCAAAATCTTTTTCACTCCATCCTTCCACCTCCAATTTGGTCTCCTGCTTCTACTTGTTCCCTCCACCTCTGACACACATATCCTCTTTGTCAACCTTTCCTCATTCATTCTCTTAATATGTCCAAATCATTTCAAACACACCCTCTTCTGCTATCTCAACCTCACTCTTTCTACTTCCACATATCTCTGTTACCCTTTCATTGATTACTCGATCAAACCACCTCACACCACATCTTATCCTAAAGCATTTCATTTCCAACTCATCCACCCTCCTCCATACAACCCTATCTATAGCCCATGCCTTGCAACCATATAATACTGCTGGAACCACTATTCCTTCAAACATACCCATTTTTGCTTTCCAAGATAACATTCTCTCTTTCCACACATTCTTCATCGCTTCCTGAACCTCTGCCTACCCCCTACCCTGTGACTCACTTCTGCTTTCATGGTTCCATTTACTGCTAAGTCCACTCCCAGATATCTAAACCACCTCACTTCCTCCAATTTCTATCCCTTCAAACTTACATCTCTACTTACTTGTTTCTGAACCCAACAGAACCTAATAACCTTGCTCTTATTCACATTCACTCTCAACTTTCTCCTTTCACACACTTTTCCATAGTCTGTCACCAACTTCTACAGTTTCTCACTTGAATCAGCCACCAGCGCTGTATCATTTGTGAACAACAACTGACACTTCCCAGGCCCTGCCATCCCCAACAGACTGCATACTTGCCCCTCTCTCTAAAACTCTTGCATTTACCTTCCTAATCACCCTATCCATAAACAAATTAAACACCCATAAGGACATCAAACATACATGCGTACATACATACATGCTTGCAATTTCCCATGTGAGTGGGGTAAGTTCAAGAAAAGATGGACTCCCCCTTCAGTTCAACCCCTAAAGGTGTAATATCAAGGTCTCATGATGTTGAGTTCTGATGACAGGATAGGCAGAATGCTGACACCTATGTTTCTTTCACACACACAGTTCCATATCTCATTTCCCAAAAGATAAAAGTAATAACTGTAGATAATAATACCAATTCCATTTCTGTGGAAAACAATAATGAAAATAACCGTAGGAATATTTCACATGCCCCATGCATAGACACCAGAGGTAGACAAATGACCACATAACCAGTAAACAGAAATCTGTAATGAACATGATTAGGTAACAATGGGAGATTCTAGTACTTACAATGTGGCTATGAGTAAACCTGATAATCATTGTGTGGGAAAAAAACACAAGGAAAAAGAAGACTTGAAAAACATATATCTTTCAAAATCAAAGATAAAGATGAAGTATGAAAAATGAAAATTAAATCCTTTATCCATCATTGTTTTCATGTGGTGTAGTGCTGAAGTGAATGTCTCCTTGAGTGACTTGGTGCATTGTAGGGTAGTGAAAAGAGTGATAGGACCAGGCAGTACACAGCAAGGGAGGAGAAAGGAACATTTAATGGAGAAGAAATCTTGTCTTTTACAGACAATGCATGAATGTTGTTGTTGGAATATCCAAACAGAAAAGATGAGTAACTGACCCATATAGAGTATTACACTATGAAGTTTATGCTTCGCTAGCAATTTTCTTTCTCTTTCACCTCACACACCACTTGTACTACCATGGGAAGTAGAAGTACCAACAAATGATGTCCATTACAATTAGGATATCAAAGGAATAAAAAAAGTGAGTTAATGACATTAAGAGAGAAGTAAGTTTATCAAAGAATTAATAAAAAGTTTATGCTTCAAAAACACTCCTTTGCATCAGACTTTCCTCATGCACCACTTGCACTGTGGGAAAATTGTACAATATCGAGTCATTAAGAGACAGAGATGCCTGTAAGTCTTCCATGCTGACATAGGAGCCACTGAGGGTCTAAATAATGCATGAGTAGTGAGGATTCCTACTGGGCTATGTGACTTGGTTTATGAATGCGACTCTTGGCACTTAATCAAATAAAGTAGGCAGAGATTTTGCCTCATATGACGTATGTCACAGCTGATGTGCTGCCAAGGATTAACATACAGTATCTTAGTAGGAAGAATCCATATTCAGTATTTCTGGGAAGGGAAAACAATTAAGACTTGCTGCAGAAAGACTTTATATAACTTGCTGAAAATTTTTTTCATGATATGAATATACTTAGTTCTAGCCACATATCAAAATCTTTTCTACAATGTGGCAGCTGAAGAAAAGTTTGAATAAGTGATCACCAACAAATCTTTTTTGTGGAAACTATCAATACTACAGCTGGTAATGCTTACTGTACTGATTATTGTGAGGCCAATGCCAGATCATGAATGGGCTGTTGCACTATCTCTACCTAAACCACTAAGCATTGGAGCTCTTTACCTTTTACCTTTTCATGTTTTTCCTTACTTTGTGATTTGTCTCATCGTAAAATGCATGCTTTCCAGTTTCTCTACAACTCTTAGATTATTTTTCCGCTTCTTTATTACTTTTCCATCCCTTTACACCATTGGTGGCCTCAGGTGAATATAAGTGGCTTCATACTGGAATAAAGGGCTTCAGTGGATACATATTACCAAAGATGAGGAAATTATCCTTACTTTGGCATCCCCTGCAGGTAATGCTCGTACCAGGTACCAAAATTGCCCGGGCAGAGGAATGCTGGCTGCACCGAAGCTGGCTTTCTTTTTCTTGAACAAAATGTTTCTGAGAATGGCCAATGAAGAGGCCAACTATAACCTTACATCAAGTTCTGACATATGCAGGGGGACACTGCAGAATGACTGAGTTATGTCCCTGGCAATCTGTCATTCTAGGGGAATGTTGTAGTAGGAACAACTGAAATCCATCATTTATCTATCAGTATTAATATGGACTTTTGTCAATGACTGGATTCTTCATCACATATAAAAAGGAGGAATGGATATTAAAATGTGAGCAGCCATAAGACACAGTTATGCTATAATATTGAAGGAAGAGCAAAAGGTAAGGGAAAATGAAAAAGGTATACAACATAAAGAAAGCTTGTGATATTGCTTTGTGTCCATGGAAGAATTGAATATAATGAGACTAGACAGAGGCATGATAAAATGAGAATACATTATAGGAAATCTAACTTCCTATGTCTTTCCCAGTAACTATGACCTTGCACATTATGAAAGACAAGTCTTTTGCTTCCTCTAAAATTCATAAATACTTTTCCTTGTCTCTTCTCTGTCCCTTTCACAACTCTCTATTTCAATTAAGGCCCAGCCTTGATGTGGACTTCTGTCCATGACTGGGGCCTCCAACAAAAGAGGAAAAAGCATAATGCATATTAGGTAATACTGCAATAGGTGGGAATAATGGAATGAACTGGGTATCATAAACAGGCAGAAATCTTATTACTATATAGCTTCTTTCTTTCTTTCATACTATTCGCCATTTCCCACGTTAGCGAGGTAGCGTTAAGAACGGAGGACAGGGCCTTTGAGGGAATATCCTCACCCCAGGGATATTATTCTTATTTTGCTTTGTCACTGTCTCCCACATTAGCGAGGTAGCGCAAGGAAACAGATGAAAGAATGGCCCAACCCACCCATATACACATGTATATACATACACGTCCACACACGCAAATATACATACCTATACATCTCAACGTATACATGTATATACACACACAGACATATACATATATACACGTGTACATAATTCATACTGTCTGCCTTTATTCATTCCCATCGCCACCTCGCCACACATGTAATAACAACTCCCTCCCCCCTCATGTGTGCGAGGTAGTGCTAGGGAAAGACAACAAAGGCCCCATTCGTTCACACTCAGTCTCTAGCTGTCATGTTATAATGCACCGATACCACAGCTCCCTTTCCACATCCAGGCCCCACAGAACTTTCCCTGGTTTACCCCAGACGCTTCACATGCCCTGGTTCAATCCATTGACAGGGATATATAAATGATTATTACCTGTGAGATGTAAGAATAATGCTTCTACCAGCATCACGAACTGATGTCAGTACATCCCAGAGTAATCTCCGTGCTACGGGATCCATTCCTGATGATGGTTCATCAAGGAGCACCAGAGGGGGATCACCCACTAGAGCCACTCCTGTGCTAAGTTTGCGTTTGTTTCCTCCACTGATGAAAAATGCAATACATAATAAAATCATTACTTAAAATGAAAATGACTATCATATTACATATCATTCCTAACTGAAATATATATGGTGACAAGAACAGAACTCAGCCCTGAAAATACTCCATCACATCAAAATAAAAAGCTAACAGTATATACAAGAATCAAACTTACTTTCAAAGTCATTCTGTGAATTTACAGCTGCAACAGTCCTAACACTTCAGTCAAGACTAAATAATGCATGATAATAATTAAGAGCCATTTGAAAGTTGAATACCATCTACAGATTTTCAAGAATTTTTCACTGGTTTTCCAAACAGTTTTGTCCAATATATATTTGTTATGTAAGTTTCCTGTTTTCTTCTAGTCTGTAATTTTCATATCAGTGCCAATACTGATTCATGTAACTAGTTTATTTCAATTTTCTGTTTGATGCTATTGTATCATTTTCAAGTTCAGAGTTGGCCAACTAACATTTTTTATGTACATTTTGTGACCACAGGATAGAAAGTGGTTATGGGTTAAGAAAAAGTATGAAACACACTACACTTCATACTCTGTATATCAATCATTTCCATAGATATTACTATGAAAATGCATTCACTTATATTTGATATTGTATTACTTTAATGCTAAACCCTTACAATACCAGAAACATATTATGGGTTTTGAGTAATTGAAGTACTTTTTGATGTTTTACCACCAAAATATGACCATCTGTTAAATAAACACTAATCTTCATACCCTGCTAAATCATTCAAACTTGTAGTCAGTTCTTGGCAAATGTGACCCAAATATAGTAGCTGACTGCTCTTAGATAAATAATGTAATGTACATCTTTTACTTTCTACATCCTGGGTCTAGGGCGAGGAAGAAATTGCAATTCAGATCCAACACTTAACCTATCCCTTCCATTCAACCTTGTTAAGAGCTTAGACTTCAGATGCATAAACTGCAATGGAATATCTCCATACCATACCATTTTCTCACAAGCTTTTGGCAAATACAGCAGACTGCTGAAATTTTATAATCACCTGCACAAAACATCTGTTTTTAAAGGCCTCTCTTGTTTCTGAGGAGCATTATCATCTTCCTAGATTATGGCATCTTGAATGAACTGATTAGTATTTGTAGTTCATGATAATTCATGTTGCAATGCTAATACAAGTACAATCAGTTTTAATAAACGTTTTGGTAGAAATAAGTGGCACTTGGATTTTCCAATTTCATTCCAATCTGTGTTAGACAACATCCACAGAACATAAGCATCATCAGCTGAGATGTGCACTATACTGCTCTGACACAGAGCAAAAGGTTAACCTCTGTAAGTCATAACATAACACACTTGCCTTTGTTTACATTTCAATGCTGCAGCTCTGCAACAATTATAGATATCTGCATAACACACAAAAATGCTCTCTGCATCACCTGCTGCCTATATCTTTCTTCTTTATCTATCTGATTTAGAGGGTATGCATCATGTGCTACGACTCACCTCCTGGGTCACACTCTTAAAGGTCAAGATTAGAGGTGAGACACTTCTGGCGTAAAACGGACTTTTGGGAAATTGTTGATAGAGAGTTGCCTGGTTAGAAGTTGCGTGATGGAAAGTTGTTGACCAAGGAGTTGTTTGCTGGTACACCTCTCTTTGAATGGAACATATTGTTCATCCAAACTAACAGTTGCTATTATGTTATACATCAACTGACGACTTTCATTCCATGTATTCCAAACATCTCTGACAAGAGCAAGTTTATCATGGGCATCAGCTTAGATTTCAGTCTCTTTGTCATCAAAACTAATGTATCCTAAAAACTTATGACAAACATTCCAATGAAAATGGTGCACAAAATATGAGGCATCCTTACTCGTCATCCCATAAGGTTTTAAAAGATTCACTATGAGAGTTATTAAGACAAGCATGAAGTTACAGTCCACAGCAAACCTTCACTTCAATGTGACTGGTGATTTGTCTTCTAAGCTCAGCTTGCTTCTTTGTTTGTCATTTCCAAAATGATGTTGAAAATTTTTTAGGAAATGAAAAGTTCAAAAGCAGATGATACATCCTCTATAATTCTTATAAATGCACAGCATTGAATTCTGGGCTGTTCCTCATCTGAATGCCATCACTGTAACATGTGGAATTTGCTGTTCATTTTCATAATCAATGCCAATGCTAGAATCTCTGTTCACTTTCAATATACAGTTCATCAATTTCTTCAACAGGCAGGGTCTGTGCATAAAATCTTGCTACTTTATCTGATATTGCATTCCTTAAAATGTAAGGAGTAAACAGGCAAGCACAATTATAAACCTAGAAGGCAAAAAGATAATAAAGGTCAAACTGCTCAAATTACTGATCAGTGAGCTCCTATAATCTATATGCCCTTTATAAAGGCAAGGGAGCCACAAGTGACTGCTCGAATTACAGAGCCATAATTCTGTGAAATATACCTGGTAAGGTGCGTGGAAGAGCAGTAGCATGTATAAGCATCAGATTGGGATGGATCAATGTAGCTTCAGGAATAGTATAGGAAGAGTGGACCAGGTGTTTGAGAAATACTCATCAGCTTGAGAAATACCAGGAGAAAGAGATGGATTTGTCTGTGGCATTTATGGAAATTAAAAAAGTGTATGACAGAGTTGACAGAGATGTCGAGTATTACAAATTCTGTATATAGTAAGGCAGGAATACTACTAAATACAGATGGAAATCTTTATATGGAGAGTAAGGCATGTGTGCAAGTAGGATGGAAATAGGGTGAGTGGCTCCAAGTGAAGGCGGGTTTGCATCACTGGTGTGTGATGTCACCATGGCCGTTTAATCTGTTTATGGATGAGATGGTGAGGGATAGGTGCATGGGTCTTGGAGAGAAAGACAGGTCTACTAGCTGCTGATGATGGAGCAAAGGGTGGGAGGACCTGGGAAGTGGGTCAACTACTGTTTGTAGATGATGCAGCTCCAGTGACAGACTTAAGAGAGAAACCCCCAGAGCTGATGTCTGAGTTTGGGAGACTGTGTGCAAAGAGGCTGAGAATTAATGCGAACTAAAATAAGGTAATGGAGTGTAACAGGAAGCTAACACAAAATGGTTTGAAAATGAGTTTGAAAGGGAGAAACGTGGGGCAAGTAGAGAGATTTTGGTATCTGAGAGTAGACACAACAGCATATTAAACCATCGGAGCTAGAATGAGTCCCAAGGTGGGAGAGAGGGCTAAGGTCTTGGGTCCACTGAGGAGTGTGTGAAAGGAGAGGTTGGCATTCATTGGGGCAAGAATTGGTATGTCTGAAGGTACTGTACAGTAGTCTTAACAGTATTGGGCCCTGAATGTAAAAGAATGGAAGAAGATGGATATGTTGGAAATTAGATGTATGAAAGCACTGTGTGGAGTGAAGTAGGTTAAGTAAGAAATGGCTCTAAGTGCATGTTGTGGTAGGAAAGGTGGTCTCATTCAGAGAGCTGACCAGGGTGTGCTGAAATAACAATGAGCAAGGAAATACACACTAAAGGGATTATATCAGAAGTATAGGGAGGATGAGGGAAGTAGAAACCAAGAAAGAGATAGAAAGTTAGAGTGAAAGAGGCTTAGAGTTATGGGCTGAACATTCAGGAAGGTAAGAAGCATGTACAGAAGAGAATGAACTGGAGTGATGTGGTATAAAGGGGGCAATGTGTATCAATAGGATGAACAACAGCAAATGAAGCAAAGGGAACCACAGAATTGTATGTGGTGTATGGCTGTGGATGGTGGGATCTAGTTTAGAAGCAATGTATATAGATACAAAGAGTCAGCATGAGATGATGGGGCTGTTGTTCATTTGATTAAGTTACTTCATAAAACAATGAGCAAGTGTGAAAAAAAAAATAACACCAATTAACTCTGTCTCTAAGGCAAGTCTCCAATCACCAAGTTCTATATATGTCTGAAGAAAAATCTTGTTTCCCAATATTTACCATACATCAAAATTCAGTTCAAACACTGTAATAATTACTTTTGTGTGATGCCAAATACTATCATCAAAACTTACCTGTAATTTCCAATCAGATTATCTAAGTGTTGTGCAACAAGAAGTTGCTTTGCAAGACTGATAATCATTTCATCAATATGTCGTTCTGGAACTCCACGGAGTCGTGCAAACATGCGGAGTGTCTCTCTTCCTGTCATGTGATCATGTAGAGCATCAAACTGTGGACAGTATCCGATCTCCTGCTGAACCTACCAATGAGTCAAAATAATCACATAATATTCTTTAAAACAATACTACACAAAAACAGACTCAGCTGAAACAAATAAAATATTATCAATTACTTATGAGAAATATAAACTACAACCAGAATATCAAACATACAACACTAAAGAGCACATAAGATCTAAAACACAGAATGGCACACAAGCACATACATCATCACACTTCTTGATATTTGATATCATCTAGTGGATCTGACCTGCATCCTGAGTGTTGAAGGAGACCCAAAGACAGGATTCTTGGCCAAGAATATAAAGGTGTGTGTGTGAGTGTGTGGATGTGTTTGAGGAAAGAAACTTGGATGTTCCAGCTCTGAGTGAAATGAAGCTTAAGGGTAAAGGGGAAGAATGGTTTGGAAAGGTCTTGGGAGTTAAGTCAGGGGTTGGTGAAAGGACAAGAGCTAAGAAAGAAGTAGAACTACTACTGAAGCAGTTGTGGGAGTTTGCAACAGAGTGTAAGGAAGTAAATTCCAGACTGATTTGGGTAAAACTTTAAGTGGATGGCAAGAGATGGGTGATTATTGGTGCTTATGCATCTGGTCATGAGAAAAAAGATCATAAGAGACAAGTGTTTTGGGGGCAGCTGAGTGAGTGCATCAGCAGTTTTGGTGTGCAAGACCAGGTATTAGTGTTGGGTGATTTGAATGCAAAGGAGAGTAATGTGGCAATTGAAAGTATCATTGGTGCACATGCAATATTCATTGTTGTGAATGGAAATGGTGAAGAGCTTGTGGAGTTGCGTGCTGAAAAAAGACTGATGACTGGGAATACCTGGTTTAAAAAGAGATATACACAAGTATATATATGTGAGTAGAGAGATGGTCAAAGGGCATTATTATATTACATACTAACTGATAGGCATGTAACAGAGAGACTTTTGGATGTATATGTGCTGAGAGGGGCAGCTGGTGGGATGTCTGATCATTATCTTGTGGAGGCAAAGGTGAAGATTAGCAGAGGTTTTCAAAAAAAAGGAGACAAAGTCGAGGAGAAGAGAGTGATGAGAGTAGGAAAGCTCAGGAGAGATTGAATGTAGAATGGCAAAAGGTGAAAGCAAATGAAGTGAGGGGAGTGGGTAAGGAATGGGATGCATTTAGGAAAGCAGTGATGGCATGTGCAAGAGATACATGAGGCATGAGAAAGTTGAAGGTGAGAAGATTACAAAGGGGAGTGAGTGGTGGGATGAGGAAGTAAAGTTGCCAGTGAAAGAGAAAAGAGAGGTGTTTGTTCGGTACTTACAAGGAAGGAGTGCCAATGACTGGAAGATGTATTTGAAAAAGAAGCAGGAGGTCAAGAGGAAGGTGCTGGGGTTGGAAAACGAGGGCAAATGAGAGTTGGGGTGAGAGAATATCATTAAACTTCAGGGAAAATAAAAAGATGTTTTGGAAGGAGGTAAATAAAGTGCGGAAGATAATAGAACAAATGGGAACATCTGTAAAGTGGGCAAGGGGGGAAGTGATAACATTTTGTGACAGAGTGAGACAGTGGAGTGAGTAATTTGAAGGACTGTTGAATGTGTTTGATGATAGAGTGGCAGATGTAGTATGTTTTGGTCAGAGCAGTGTGCAAAACGAGAGAGTCATGGAGGGAGGTTCGGTGAAAGAGAAGAGGTAGTGAAAGCCTTGCAGAAGATGAAATCCGGCAAGGTTGTGGGGGTAGATGGCATTGCAGCTGAATCTATTAAGAAAAGGGGTGACTGCATTGTTGATTGGTTGCTAAGGATATTCATTGTATGTATGGATCATGGTGAAGTGCTGGAGGATTGGAGGAATGCATGTATAGTGCCACTGTACAAAGGTAAAGGGGATAAAAATGAGTGTTCACACTAAAGAGGTATAAGTTTGTTGAGTATAGCTGGAAAATTGTATGGAAGGGTATTGATTGAAGGCATGTACAGGGCACCAGATTGGGGAGGAGCAGTGTGGTTTCAGAATTTGTAGAGGATGTGTGGATCAGGTGTTTGATTTGAAGAATGTGTGTGAGAAATACTTAAAAAATAAATGGATTCATATGTGGCATTTATGGATCTGGAGAAGGCACATGATAAAGTTGATAGGGATGCTTTATGGAAATTATTACGAATATATGGTGTGGGAGGTAAGCTGCTAGAAGCAGTGAGAAGTTTATATCAAGGGTGTCAGGCATGTGTACAAATAGGAAGAGTGGAGAGTGACTGACTCCCAATGAGGGTCAGTTTGCAGCTGGGGTGTGTGATGTCCCCAAGGTTATTTAATTTGTTTATGGAAGGGATGGTTGGGGAGGTAAATGCAAGAGTTTTTGAGACAGGTGAGTATGCAATCTGTTGGGGATGAGGGGGCCTGGGAAGAGAGTCGGTTGCTGTTTGCTGATGATATAGCACTAGTAGCTGATTTGAGTGAGAAACTGCAGAAGTTGGTGACCGAGTTTGGAAAAGTGGGTAAAAGAAAAAAGTTGAAAGTAAATGTGAATAAGAGCAAGTTTATTAGTTCTGTAGGGGTGACAGATAAGATACTTGGGATGTAAGTCTGAATGGAGAAAAACTGGAGGAAATTAAAAGTTTTAGATATTTGGGAATGGACTTAGCAATGAATGAAACCATGGAAGCAGAAGCGAGTCATGGGGTGGGGTAGGGGAGAAGGTTCTGGGGGTGATGAAAAATGTGTGAAAAGAGAGAACACTTCCTCAGAGAGCAAAACGGGAATGTTTAAAGGAATAATAGTCCCAACAATATCATATGGTTGCAAGACATGGGCTATAGATATGGCTGTATGGAGGAGGGCAGATGTGCTGGAAATGAAATGTTTGAGGACAATATAAGGTGTGAGGTGGTTTGATCGAGTAAGTCATAAAAGGGCAAGAGAGAGGTGTGGAAATAAAAAGAGTATGGTTGAGAGAGCAGAAGAGGGTGTCTTGAAATGGTTTGGACATATGGAGAGAATGAGTGAGGATAGGTTGACAAAGATGATATACATGTCAGATGTGGAGGGAACAAGGAGAAGCAGGAGACTAAATTGGAGGAGGAAGGAAGGAGTAAAAAGATTTTGAGCGATTAGAACCTGAATATGCAGGAGGGTGAGAGGCGATCTGGTGTACTGGGGTTGACGTTCCATCAATGGACCAAACTAGGGCATGTGAAACGTCTGGGGTAAACCATGGAAAGATCTGTGGGGCCTGGATGTGGATAGTGAGCTGTGGTTGGGTGTATTACACATCACAGTTAGAGAATGAGTGAGTGGAAGTGGCCTCCCTTCATCTGTTTCCTGGTGCTACCTTGCTGGCCCAGGGGGTGGCAATGCTATTTCCTGTGGGGGCATGGTGCTGTTAGGAATGGATGAATGCAAGCAAACATGAATATGTAAATGTGTATATATGTATATGCCTGTGAATTTATGTATATGTGTATGTGTACTCCTACTACTTCCTTCTCCCTAACAGTGTCTCCTCTCTTTTGAAAACCTCTACAAATCTTCACTGTCTCCTCTCTTTTGAAAACCTCTACAAATCTTCACTGTCTCCTCTCTTTTGAAAACCTCTACAAATTTTCACCTTCTCCTCCAAAAGATAGTAATCAGATATCCTACCTGCTGTCCCTCTCAGCACATTCATATCCAAAAGTCTCTCTTTCAGATGCCTATCAATTAATATATAATCTAATAAAGCCCTTTGACAATCTCTCCTACTCACATACATATAATTGTTTATCTCTCTTTTTAAACCAGGTATTACCAACAACAAGTCTTTTCTCAGCACACAAATCAACAAGCTTTTCACCAATTCCATTAACAACACTGAATATCCCATGCACACCAATTATATCCTCAACTGCCACAATATTCACCTTTGCATTTAAATAATGCATCACTAATACTTCATATACACTCTTCAAACCATGCAGTTTGTTGTCCCCAAATATTTCTTTCCTACACATCCTCCCTCTTTCTCACTTTTCATATCTGGCTCCCTCATACCTAAAACTACTATACCATCAAACATACCCATCTCTGCCTTCACAGACACTGATTTCTTTCCAAACTCCTCCTTTAGGCATCTTTGACTTTATCCCCTAACCCACCTTATCGTTTACTTCAGCTACCATGTTTCTATCAGCCACCATGTCCACTTTCAGGTGTCTAAAACATTCTTCTTTTTGCAGGTTCTCTCTAATTAAACTGAAACTGCAAATTACTTGTCTCTCTCTCCCCTGCTAAACTTTTATTCACATTAACTCTCATCTTTCTCCTCTCCAAAACTTCCAAACTCAAGAGACCAATCTCTGCAGTTTCTTACTCAAATCAGCCACCAGAGCCATTTAATCAGCAATTAGCAACAGATTCACCTCCATCACCCGCTACCCCTACTAGACTGCATACCTATCCCTCTCGCTAAGACCCTTGCATTCACCTCCTGTGACCATTCCATCCATTTACATATTGTACAAACACAGTGACATCACACATCCCTGCTGCAGATCCACCTTCACCCTCCTCTTTTCCTTCATATATGCAAGCCTTACTCTCTTGACACAAACTTCTCACTGAGTCATGTAATCAAGTAACTTTCCTACCACAACATGAATTTATAACACTTTCCACAAAGCATTTCTAACAAACCTATCACGCACTTTCCTCAGAATAATAAATGCCAAATACAAATCTTTCCATTTCTCTTAAGTGTTTCTGACACACATTCATCAAGGCACACACCTGATCCTCACATCCTATATAACTCATGAAGCCACACTCTTCCTCTCAGATCTGTGCATGCCACCACCCTCTCAATTGACACTCACCCGTACAACTTACCAGATGCACTCAATAAAATTATACCTCTGTAACTCGAATATTCACCTCTTTCCCCTTGCACTATACAGGCATTTTGTCAGTCCACAGGCACATCACCTTGAGCAATATATATACTAAAATTCTAATCAACCAACCAACAACACTTGGGAACACTATATGACAATGAAGGCTCAGAAACATGCTTTTCACAAGCTTGTAATTAATCTTTTATATCTTTTATGACCCTGCTTTTAGCTTAATCTATGTATATTATAAGACTGTGTTACTCAGTACCTGGCCTAATTTACATCAAAGATAATTCTTGAAAGAAGAAACTTCTTTTCTACAGAGTTATCACTCCAATCTGCCATGGCGAAAACACTTACTGCACTTTGTACCGTCAACCAACAAGGGGAACGCTACATTAGTTTTCTAGAAGCAACCAGAATCATGATTATAATTAATGAGTAGCAATTTGGTACATAACTTACAAGCCATATGATACAAAAACTGACATCATACTGAAGAGGCTGAGAACCTGGTCAAAGTGACTTTTCATCTTTAAAAATCCCAAGTTTTTGTCTACAATGAATTAAGTTCACTAACCATAAAACATACTAAGATATCCCCCCCAAAAAAAATGACATATAAATCTTTACCTTTTTCAGATCAGACTTAATGCTGTATCCATTAACAAATGCATCACCAGATGACACTTGCAAATCTCCAGTAAGCATTTTGAATGTCGTTGTTTTCCCTGCTCCATTGATTCCAAGAAGTCCAAAACACTCTCCTAAAGGAACCCCAAGGTTGAGGTGATCTACTGCCATAAGGTCTCCAGTATATGTTTTGCAAAGATCCCTGAAAAGTTATACTAATAATTAAAAAAAACATTGATTCTCAAGAAATGTTTGGAATGAAACCTAGACAGATCATCCAGAAATATTAAGACAGAGATTGGTGAAAAACAAAAGTTTTGTGGATAGCACAGAATCTCCTTCCCCTACCAATCTGCATCCCATACCCTGCATCAAAAGCATCAACAGGAAACATTTAATGCATTAGCAACTGAAATCTTCAAGTGTTCAACATGTAAGCATGCATATATCTGGATCTACGGATTTATTGGGATGTAAATTTGAATGGAGAATAATTGGAGGAAATGAAGTGTTTTAGAGATCTGCAAGTGGACTTGGCAGCAAATGGAAACATGGAAGTGGAAGTTAGTCACAGGGTGGGGGAAGGAGCAAAGGTTCTAGGAACTATGAAGAATGTGTGGAAAGAGAGAACATTATCACAGAGCAAAATTGGGTATGTCTGAAGGAATAGTAGTTCCAACAATATTATATGGTTGCAGGGCATGTGCTATAGATAGGGTTGTATGGAGGAGGGTGGAAGTGTTGGAAATGAAACGCTTGAGGACAACATGATGTGCGAGGGGTTTGATCAAGTAAGTAATGAAAGGGTAAGGGAGATGTGTGGAAATAAAAAGAGAGAGGTTGAGAGATGAGGGAGTGTTGAAATGGTTTGGGCATATGGAGAAAATGAGTGAGGAAAGGTTGACAAAGAGGATTTATATGTCCAAGGTGTAGGGAACAAGGAGATGCAGGAGACCAAACTGGAGGTGGAAGGATGGAGTAAAAAAGATTTTGAGCAATTGGGGCCTGAACATACATGAGGGTAAGAAGTGTGCAAGAAAGAGTGAAATGAATCTATGTGGTATATTGGGGTTGACATGCTGTTAATGGACTGAATCAGGGCATGTGAAACATCTGGGGTAAAGCATGGAAAGGTCTGTGAAGCCTGGATGTGGATAGGGAGCTGTGGTTTCGGTGCATTACACATGACAGCTAGAGACTGAGTGTGAACGAATGTGGCCTTTTTTGTCGGTTTTCCGGGTGATACCTTGCTGAAGCACGGAGTAGTGATGTGTTTCCTGTGGGGTGGGATAGTGCTGCAAATGGATGAAGGCAAACAAATATGAATATGGACATGTGAACATATGTATATATCTCTGTATGTGCATGTTTATGTGTATATGTTGATTATTACTAATATTATACATAATTGCTGTTTCCCAAGTCAGCAAAGTAATGCTAGGACACAGACGAAGAATGGACCAACCACTCATACATACATACATACATACATACATATATATATAAATAATAAAAAATAATAATAATAAATAATAAAAAAATATTTCTTTTTTTTTTTTTTTGCTTTGTCGCTGTCTCCCGCGTTTGCGAGGTAGCGCAAGGAAACAGACGAAAGAAATGGCCCAACCCACGCCCATACACATGTATATACATACATCCACACACGCAAATATACATACCTACACAGCTTGCCATGGTTTACCCCAGACGCTTCACATGCCCTGATTCAATCCACTGACAGCACGTCAACCCCGGTATACCACATCGATCCAATTCACTCTATTCCTTGCCCTCCTTTCACCCTCCTGCATGTTCAGGCCCCGATCACACAAAATCTTTTTCACTCCATCTTTCCACCTCCAATTTGGTCTCCCTCTTCTCCTCATTCCCTCCACCTCCGACACATATATCTTCTTGGTCAATCTTTCCTCACTCATTCTCTCCATGTGCCCAAACCATTTCAAAACACCCTCTTCTGCTCTCTCAACCACGCTCTTTTTATTTACACACATCTCTCTTACCCTTACATTACTTACTCGATCAAACCACCTCACACCACACATTGTCCTCAAACATCTCATTTCCAGCACATCCACCCTCCTGCGCACAACTCTATCCATAGCCCTCGCCTCGCAACCATACAACATTGTTGGAACCACTATTCCTTCAAACATACCCATTTTTGCGTTCCGAGATAATGTTCTCGACTTCCACACATTCTTCAAGGCTCCCAGGATTTTCGCCCCCTCCCCCACCCTATGACTCACTTCCGCTTCCATGGTTCCATCCGCTGCCAGATCCACTCCCAGATATCTAAAACACTTTACTTCCTCCAGTTTTTCTCCATTCAAACTTACCTCCCAATCGACTTGACCCTCAACCCTACTGTACCTAATAACCTTGCTCTTATTCACATTTACTCTTAACTTTCTTCTTTCACGCACTTTACCAAACTCAGTCACCAGCTTCTGCAGTTTCTCACATGAATCAGCCACCAGCGCTGTACCATCAGCGAACAACAACTGACTCACTTCCCAAGCTCTCTCATCCACAACAGACTTCATACTTGCCCCTCTTTCCAAAACTCTTGCATTCACCTCCCTAACAACCCCACCCATAAACAAATTAAACAACCATGGAGACATCACACACCCCTGCCGCAAACCTACATTCACTGAGAACCAATCACTTTCCTCTCTTCCTACACGTACACATGCCTTACATCCTCGATAAAAACTTTTCACTGCTTCTAACAACCTTGCCTCCCACACCATATATTCTTAATACCTTCCACAGAGCATCTCTATCAACTCTATCATATGCCTTCTCCAGATCCATAAATGCTACATACAAATCCATTTGCTTTTCTAAGTATTTCTCACATACATTCTTCAAAGCAAACACCTGATCCACACATCCTCTACCACTTCTGAAACCACACTGCTCTTCCCCAATCTGATGCTTTGTACATGCCTTCACCCTCTCAATCAATACCCTCCCATATAATTTACCAGGAATACTCAACAAACTTGTACCTCTGTAATTTGAGCACTCACTCTTATCCCCTTTGCCTTTGTACAATGGCACTATGCACGCATTCTGCCAATCCTCAGGCACCTCACCATGAGTCATACATACATTAAATAACCTTACCAACCAGTCAATAATACAGTCACCCCCTTTTTAATATATATATATATATATATATATATATATATATATATATATATATATCCCTGGGGATAGGGGAGAAAGAATACTTCCCACGTATTCCCTGCGTGTCGTAGAAGGCGACTAAAAGGGAAGGGAGCGGGGGGCTGGAAATCCTCCCCTCTCGTTTCCCCCCCCCCCCCAAAAGAAGGAACAGAGAAGAGGTCCAGGTGAGGATATTCCCTCAAAGGCCCAGTCCTCTGTTCTTAACGCTACCTCGCTATCGCGGGAAATAACGAATAGTATGAAAAGAAAAAGAAAAATATATATATATATAGGGGAGAAAGAATACTTCCAACGCATTCCTCACGTGTCATAGAAGGCGACTAAAGGGGACGGGAGCGGGGGACCAGAAACCCTCCCCTCCTTGTATTGTGACTTTCTAAAAGGGGAAACAGAAGAAGGAGTCACGCGGGGAGTGCTCATCCTCCTCGAAGGCTCAGATTGGGGTGTCTAAATGTGTGTGGATGTAACCAAGATGAGAAAAAAGGAGAGATAGGTAGTATGTTTGAGGAAAGGAACCTGCATGTTTTGGCTCTGAGTGAAACGAAGCTCAAGGGTAAAGGGGAAGAGTGGTTTGGGAATGTCTTGGGAGTAAAGTCAGGGGTTAGTGACAGGACAAGAGCAAGGGAAGGAGTAGCACTACTCCTGAAACAGGGGTTGTGGGAGTATGTGATAAAAGTAAGAAAGTAAATTCTAGATTGATATGGGTAAAACTGAAAGTTGATGGAGAGAGATAGGTGATTATTGGTGCATATGCACCTGGGCATGAGAAGAAAGATCATGAGAGGCAAGTGTTTTGGGAGCAGCTGAATGAGTGTGTTAGTGGTTTTGATGCACGAGACCGGGTTATAGTGATGGGTGATACGAATGCAAAGGTGAGTAATGTGGCAGTTGAGGGAATAATTGGTATACATGGGGTGGTGTTCAGTGTTGTAAATGGAAATGGTGAAGATCTTGTAGATTTATGTGCTGAAAAAGGAATGGTGATTGGGAATACCTGGCTTAAAAAGCGAGATATACATAAGTATACATATGTAAGTAGTTATTGGATTACGTGTTAATTGATAGGCGTGCGCAAGAGAGACTTTTGGATGTTGATGTGCTGAGAGGTGCAACTGGAAGGACGTCTGATCATTATATTGTGGAAGTGAAGGTGAAGATTTGTAGGGGTTTTCAGAAAAGAAGAGAGAATGTTGGGGTGAAGAGAGTGGTGAGAGTAAGTGAGCTTGGGAAGGAGACTTGCGTGAGGAAGTACCAGGAGAGACTGAGTACAGAATGGAAAAAGGTGAGAACAAAGGAGGTAAGGGGAGTGGGGGAGGAATGGGATGTATTTAGGGAAGCAGTGATGGCTTGTGCAAAAGATGCTTGTGGCATGAGAAGCGTGGGATTAGAAAGGGTAGTGAGTGGTGGGATGAAGACGTAATTATTAGTGAAAGAGAAGAGAGAGGCGTTTGGACAATTTTTGTAGGAAAAAATGCAAATGAGTGGGAGATGTATAAAAAAAAAAGAGGCAGGAGGTCAAGAGAAAGGTGCAAGAGGTGAAAAAGAGGGCAAATGAGAGTTGGGGTGAGAGAGTATCATTAAATTTTAGGGAGAATAAAAAGATGTTTTGGAAGGAGGTAAATAAAGTGTGTAAGACAAGGGAGCAAATGGGAACTTCAGTGAAGGGGGGTAATGGGGAGGTGATAACAAGTAGTGGTGATGGAGTGAGTATTTTGAAGATTTGTTGAATGTGTTTGATGATAGAGTGGCAGATATAGAGTGTTTTGGTCCAGGTGGTGTGCAAAGTGAGAGGGTTAAGGAAAATGATTTGGTAAACAGAGAAGAGGTAGTAAAAGCTTTGTGGAAGATGAAAGCCAGCAAGGCAGCGGGTTTGGATGGTATTGCAGTGGAAGTTATTAAAAAAGGGGGTGACTGTATTGTTGACTGGTTGGTAAGGTTATTTAATGTATGTATGATTCATGGTGAGGTGCCTGAGGATTGGCGGAATGCTTGCATAGTGCCATTGTACAAAGACAAAGGGGAAAAGAATGAGTGCTCAAATTACAGAGGTGTAAGTTTGTTGAGTATTCCTGGTAAATTATATGGGAGGGTATTGATTGAGAGGGTGAAGGCATGTACAGAGCATCAGATTGGGGAAGAGCAGTGTGGTTTCAGAAGTGGTAGAGGATGTGTGGATCAGGTGTTTGCTTTGAAGAATGTATGTGAGAAATACTTAGAAAAGCAAATGGATTTGTATGTAGCATTTATGGATCTGGAGAAGGCATATGTTAGAGTTGATAGAGATGCTCTGTGGAAGGTATTAAGAATATATGGTGTGGGAGGCATGTTGTTAAAAGCAGTGAAAAGTTTTTATCGAGGATGTAAGACATGTGTACATGTAGGAAGAGAGGAAAGTGATTGGTTCTCAGTGAATGTAGGTTTGCGGCAGGGGTGTGCGATGTCTCCATGGTTGTTTAATTTGTTTATGGGTGGGGTTGTTAGGGATGTGAATGCAAGAGTTTTGGAAAGAGGGGCAAGTATGCAGTCTGTTGTGGATGAGAAAGCTTGGGAAGTGAGTCAGTTGTTGTTCGCTGATGGTACAGCGCTGGTGGCTGATTCATGGGAGAAACTGCAGAAGCTGGTGACTGAGTTTGGTAAAGTGTGTGAAAGAAGAAAGTTAAGAGTAAATGTGAATAAGAGCAAGGTTATTAGGTACCGTAGGGTTGAGGGTCAAGTCAATTGGGAGGTAAGTTTGAATGGAGAAATACTGGAGGAAGTAAAGTGTTTTAGATATCTGGGAGTGGATTTGGCAGCGGATGGAACCTGGAAGCGGAAGTGAGTCATTGGGTGGGGGAGGGGGCGAAAATTCTGGGAGCCTTGAAGAATGTTTGGAAGTCGAGAGCATTATCTCGGAAAGCAAAAATGGGTATGTTTGAAGGAATAGTAGTTCCAACAATGTTGTATGGCTACAAGGCATGGGCCATGGATAGAGTTGTGCGTAGGAGGGTGGATGTGCTGGAAATGAGATGTTTGAGGACAATATGTGGTGTGAGGTGGTTTGAGCAAGTAAGTAATGTAAGGGTAAGAGAGATGTGTGGAAATAAAAAAAGTGTGGTTGAGAGAGCAGAAGAGGGTGTTTTGAAATGGTTTGGGCACATGGAGAGAATGAATGAGGAAAGATTGACCAAGAGGATATATGTGTCAGAGGTGGAGGGAACGAGGAGAAGTGGGAGACCAAATTGGAGGTGGAAAGATGGAGTGAAAAAGATTTTGAGTGATCGGGGCCTGAACATGCAAGAGGGTGAAAGGCGTACAAGGAATAGAGGGAATTGAAACGATGTGGTATACTGGGGTTGACGTGCTGTCAATGGATTGAACCAGGGAATGTGAAGCGTCTGGGGTAAACCATGGAAAGTTCTGTGGGGCCTGGATGTGGAAAGGGAGCTGTGGTTTCGGTGCATTATTACATGACAGGTAGAGACTGAGTGTGAATGAATGGGGCCTTTCTTGTCTTTTCCTAGTGCTACCTCGCACACATGAGGGGGAAGGGGGTTGTTATTCTGTGTGTGGCGAGGTGGCGATGGGAATAAATAAAGGCAGAAAGTATGAATTATGTACATGTGTATATATGTATATGACTGTGTGTGTATATATATGTGTACATTGAGATGTATAGGTATGTATATTTGCGTGTGTGGACGTGTATGTATATACATGTGTATGTGGGTGGGTTGGGCCATTCTTTCGTCTGTTTCCTTGCACTACCTCGCTAACGCGGGAGACAGCGACAAAGCAAAATAAATAAATAAATAAAATCTTATATGGCCTTTAAAATACCTGTCAAACCACATGGAGTGCTGCTATCTACAAGTGACATCAGTAAATAATCCATATATCCTCCTGCTTTCACCACTACAAGTTTACATGATACTTCACAATAAAAAGAAATTATAAAAAACAGATATATGATTTGTTTTCTGATCATGTTCAAGCCTGTTCCTAAATAGAGTTTAATTAATTCACTTTGAATTCACTTTCTTTCATAGACTTTCAGTTTCTATAATGTCATCAATCAAAAGAGGAAGAGAAGTGCTACAGCAAAGAAGATATTTAAGATACTTTAGGCATCAAACCAGATGATGTAAATTCTTTTTATTTTCTGTGATTTTCTGCTACTAATGACATGTATGTACTTCTGTATTACACTATATCTATAAATCATGTAATATTCTATATAAATTCTACATAAATTATTTGTATAGTATATAATTCATAATCATTCTTTTGAAAAACAGAGTACAAGCTCATCAAAGAACTTCTTGCTTCAAAGGATTCCAACTTGCCCATGAAAATGAGTTTGTGGATTGGGGATCCTTGGGTTACTGCCTCAGTGCCCCTTTCACATATGGGTCCTGGGGTTGTATACAGAAAATAAACAAAAAATGAGTTGGGGTTGCTTTAGTAACCTTATACATACAAAAAGAGACATATATAAGGAAAAAAATATATTTGCAGGCAGTAATACTTGTAGGACAGACGAAAGTATCAAATATGGGAAGCATACTACAATATACAATTGGAATATGAATATGGTCAAAGTAATAAAATAAATCCCAGAGAAAAATACCATTTGGGAAGATGCATCATCTTTTTATCTACTAAGGAATGAAAGCTAACTCATTAATTATGAGGTAAAATATCAACTGATGAAGAATCATTCCATTACTTATGAACAGACCTTTGAATGTAAACTAACCTGAAAATCAGTTTATCTGTTTCCTGGATTTGTTCAAGAGGTGTGTTATGTATCCTCTGACATTCAGCCTTAACATCTTCATCTTCAGGTGTTGATGCATCATCTCTCATCTCCATATCTATTGCAGAATTAGATAGAAATGATAACAGAATTCAATTTTATACAATGTATCTAAAAATCAGCCAATCTTTTATTGATGTCATGGAGATGATCTTAATATACTTTGAAAAAAATTAGAGAAATCAATTAATTCATTCTGAAGATGTAAGTATAACATTCCTGACTTGTATCTCAATTTCTATATACCTTCACTGTACCCTGAACCTTACAGTGCATCTGAAAAAGGCACAGTAACTGCTGTAAGTACAATGTATCACTATGCAACAATTGTACAATGAATATTTCACAATGGCCATAAAACTAATCGCTTGCATTCTGGATGTGTCTTACTGCCAGAAAAAGAAACTGAAGAAACTTTTGTGAAGATGGATAGACCTCATACTACACTGCTCACATTAAAAGCCCGAGAACCTGTGGTTACGGTCTTGTCACTTGCCTCACTTAATGTTACATATAACAATAATAGTTATTGTAAATGTTGTTGCTTGCAAATAAGACTTAAAGAAGTAAAAATAAAATCCTGTAATGTGAAATGGAATAACAATGTAATGCATTTTGCTGTTAACCCTAAAATGACAAATACTCCCTAAATCTAGGTGGCCCCATTTAAGCTTTATTGTCTGTGTAATGAGTCCGCTGATGAAGGACCTAACTAGCCTATTCACAGTTAGAAACAGACAAATCAATTCCAAAACTTGTAGAAAATGATATCAGTGACCTTACAAAACAAAGAGAAGAGACAGACAAACTGCATATGTAAAGAAGACTTGTGCGACCTTAAGAAGTCCTGGAAGTTCTTCCCAGCAAACTGATGTTACCATCTTATAAAGCTGTTAAGAAGACCCTGAGATATTTACGGCCTTAATTCTGCGCTCTATCTGAACTTGAAAAATCTCCTTACATGAGATTCCAGCATACTCGTAATTTCCGGCTGGAGGATCTGGTCAGATCTAAGGAGATTCAAGATCCATCAGGACTGAGTCGGGAGTGAGGAAGATAGTTTTCAGAGCTGGCAGCCATGGCTACCACTCCTACAATGGGGTAATTAGGGTTGCTGAACTGAAAAAACAAATCTGTCTCAATCACTGTGGACAGAAGAGGTTTAAGTCAGTCCAGTGATTCCACTCCAGGCAAGGGCATCCAAAGTTGCAGAAATCAGTCCAGGACCAGTGGCACAAAGATTAAGAGCATTTGATTGAAAAGTCTATTTGGGGTATGGCTTCAAAAGAAAACATCCCATGGAAAGTCCTGTTCCTAATGAATGACACTGATGCCACTGATACAGTTTGTGATTATGCATTCATGCACTTACTGAACCCCTTTAAAACAAGAAACCTTGAAAAGATTTGTGACATTTGCTTTTGCTTGGAGCAATATAGTAAAAGAGAGTGTGACAAGTCTGTTGGTTGTACTTTACAAGATACAACTATTGCCAAAGTGTTCGTCTATAACTGAAGGGATTATCCCTACAAAGCCAACAGGATGTAGACTGCACAATAAGGAGGAGTAAGAAATTTGCAAGCTCACTTATGACGATATGCCAGGACTCCTGCTCAGGTACCTAACTACCACCTTTGAGATGACATGCTGAGAACTGAAGTCCTCACTCAGTCCAACGCATCCATCAAAATTGTAAGAATGTTGGAGGAAGGAGTTCCCTTCCCCTAATCTGAGTAAGGGGGTTGTTGAGTTCATCAACTCCACTCTAAAGTAAGTAGGTCTGGAATCTTCAGTATTAAATCTCTTTGGGAAATGGAGAACTTGATCAGATATAAAACTGTTCTCTTGGCTTTTAATTTTGCCATCCTGGTGCTGATGCTTGTGTAGCTAAGCTGCCTGAGGAGTGTTCCCAGCAGTAGACAGAAGGTAAATAGTGCATGTATTGTCTGGGAAGTGTGATAAATGGTATTCTGAAATCTGTCTAAAGGAAGGTAAACCATCACATTATAGATATCACACTTCACTACTAACCACAGAAAGTTTTTTCAAGAAATTAAACAAGATTTCCCCTTGCTTATGTGAAAAGTTTCTTATTTGAAGATGTTAAAAAGAGGCATTATGAGAAATAGTGAACATTCTTCTGCAGAAGGAGTCATAATGAAAGCTTTGTCCTGCATGAGGACTGAGGTCCATCTTATAAATTCCTGAGAAGCAGTATTCAGGTCAAAGTGGACTGCCCAAAACTGCCACATGTGATGAATGACTTGGAAGGAAATTCCTTAAGAGTTTGTGTATAGAGATATGCCAGTAGGCATCCTTGAGACTTATGCCTATGTTCTAGAGACACATGGTTAGGGTCTGACAATATATGTCACTGTCGCCTTGAGGGGCCTGCAAATTATAGATATGTTGAGATTGGACAGGTCCAAGTTCTTTGCAGCGGGGAAGACTGAAGACTGTTGGGGTTGACATTTGGCCAAAATTATGTTGATTATCCATTTTCTTTCAATTCCTTGATGAATTTTATGAGGGGAGGGAATGGGCTT
Source organism: Panulirus ornatus (assembly GCF_036320965.1). NCBI lineage: Eukaryota > Metazoa > Arthropoda > Malacostraca > Decapoda > Palinuridae > Panulirus > Panulirus ornatus. The sequence continues at coordinate 3,837,761 of NC_092231.1, forward strand.
GCCTTTATAGTTGTGACAGGAAAATTTTGTTTGGCCATTGCCAAAGGAAGCCTCTGAATGTCAAGTAAAAGACCCAATGGTCATAGCTCCTGATTGCCCACATTGTACCTCTTTGTTTCATCTCCCTACTTCTCCATCATAGCGGGTTGATACTACTCCAGAGAAGAGGATGAGATAGAAACCTGATGATGGGAAGCCCCTCTGGATCCACAGAATTGTCCTTTACTATATTTGGCGCTCTAATTGATTGGGAAAGAAGGCCTGGATGGGTTATGTTTATGAAATCCCAATGGCATAGGTTAGAGTGGATCTTGTTTGGAACCCACTGACAAAATGAATGGTGAGCAAGATTGTCTCTTACTTCCTGATGGAAAGCTGTGGTACACTTTTGCTGATAATAACACAATCTTCTTTCAGATTTCCAAAACTTTTGAGAAATAACAATCTAAAAAGGTCACCTTCAATGATGGTGTATCATCATCTGTTGATAGAAAGGAGTAAAGCATCACTGAAGGCCTTCCAGTCTCAAAGAAGCCCACCTTACTCTGCTCCTGCATGAAGCAGTCTTACACTCATTGTATAAACTTCTCATTGCCTCCAGCAGTTTTCTTCCCACACCATATATTCTTAAGAACTTTGACAAGGTATCTCTCAAACCTATCATATGCTTTCTCCAGATCCATATATGCCACATATAAATCTATGTTTCTTTAAGTATTTCTCACACATTCTTTTACGCAAACACCAGATCTACACATCTCTGACCACTTCTGAAACCACACTGCTCCTCCCCAGTCTGATGCTCTGTACATGTCTTCATCATCTCAGTCAATAACCTCTCATACAACTTACTGGTTACACTCAACAAACTTATACATCTGTTGTTTGAAGACATATTTAATACATGCATTCTGCCAATCCCCAAGCACCTCACCAAGAATCATATATGCAGCAAATATCCTTACCAGCCAATCAAAAACCCAGTCACTCCCATTCTTAAGAAATTCAATTGCAATACCTTCCACTCCAACCACCTTGCCATATTTTATCTTAGGTAAGGCTTTCACCACCTCTTCTCTCCTCCATAATCCACTCTCTATGACACTCACTTTGCATATAACCCTGACAGAAACACCCTAAATCTGCCACCCTAACATCAAACACATTCAGTAGTCCTTCAAATACTCATTCCATCTCCTCCTCCTCACTTCATCACTACCTGTTACTGCTTCCCCTTTTGTCCCCTTCACTGATGTTCATTTTTGTTCTCTTGTTTTTTGCACATTATCAACTTCCTTCCAAAGATATCATTCTCCCTAAAGTTTAATGATATTTGCTCATCCCAACTCTCATTTACCCTCATTTCCAACCCCTGCACCTTCCTCTTGAGTTCCTGTTGCTTTCCCTTATACATCCCCTAATCATTGCACCCTTTGCCTGTAAGTACTACACAAATGCCTCTCTTTTCATCTGCAACTCTATTTCTTCATCACACCATTCACTACCCTTTCTAATCTCCATACCTTCCATCTTCTGCATGCCACATGCATCTCTTGCACATGCCAGCACTGCTTCCCTAAATAACTCCCAATCCTCACCCACTTTTACATATACATAATCTTTATATTTCATATGCATAATTTACATATGCACATAATTCAAAGAAAGAGTATTATTTACATAAAATGAAAGAAACTTATTTTCATCAAAAACATAAACACCACAAGAGACTCTCTTTCTTTTACTGTAAAAATAACTACAATAATATGCAGACAGATCTAGCCTTTCACTTCAGTGATGTAGTAACACACAAGATTTATGAGTGACTGTGTTGCGTGATATTTTTCAAGCTGTGTTTTTAGACTACTAGTGACATTTACGGACAGGATGTGGAACCATACATCAACTGGGAATTCAAATGAGGGAATGAAGATTTAAAGCCACACTGCAACCATGTAACTATGCAAGGCCACATATGTGACTTGGTGCAATATACTCTTTTTTCATGTTGAAGGCTCCAGTCACAGACAAAAGTTCACATTAAGATCAGGCCTTAATTGAAATATAGAGATGATTATGAAATGGAAAAAGAAAAGAGAAGGGAAAATATTTATGATTTTTTGATAAAGTGAAAAACCTGTTTTTTGAAATGTGCCAGGTCATAGTTATTGGGAAAGACAAGAGGGGGTAGAGAATTCTAAAGCTTAGACATGTTGGGAAAGAAGCAGGTATCACAACAACCCACCCTTGAGATACTGCTAGCCACACAATAATCATTTGACGCAGCAGCTTGCCAAGTATTGCGTGGTCTAGCTAGTGGTGTGGGCACACAAGCAACTAGCTCTTGGGGGCAAAAACCTAAGTAATACCTACGTAAGATGGACAGTGAACCAAAATTGTGGCGTAGGACAAGGTGGTCAAGTTTGGAAGTTAGCCTGGGACAGTTTATCAGGTGGTCCACTTTCAGCTCTACTCTGTCAAGTAAGGTTGCAGAGCTAGATCCACCCCTGATGTGAGACCAATGCTCCATACAAGGATGAATCAATACCTTGTATAAATGGAGCAACTGTTCTGAAGAGAAGTATCGACATCCAAACAGGACATCCAGTTTCTTAAAGGCAGACTTAGCTATTCCTGTAATGTTGGGTTTCCAAGAGAGAGTGGATGTTACAGTAATGCTAAGAAACTGGGTCTTGAAGGCATTAAACTTGGCAAGATTTTGTGTACCCCAGTAAGATACCCTGTCCAAGTCTGAGTTTACTGAGGAGGCTGTGTCAAGATCAAGTGAGATGAGTGGGAACAGAACTGAAGGATGTGGATAAATGCAGTGTTGAGTCATCAAGCATATGAGTGCATTAGATTATTTGTGGGAGTGGAAATCATTGAAAAAAGGAGAAAAAGTGTAAGGGACAGGACAGAACCTTGAGGAACACTGCTGTTGATGGAGGAAAGGGGAATGACTGATCCATAAACAACCACAGAGAAAGATCAGCCAGAGAGGAAGCTAGATATGAAGGAGCAGAGTGAGGGAGGAAAGCCAAAAGAGGGGTGCTTAGAGATGAGACTCTGATGCCACAACCTTTCAAAAGCCTTAGATATGTCAAGGGCAGCTACACATGACTCCTGAAAATCTTTCAAGGATGATGACCTGACAGTAAGATAGAAAAGAATAACACCAGTGGATTCTGCATTAAGGAAGCCATCCAGAGAGAAGACTGTGATTTTTGAGGCATTTAAGGATATAGGAGTTGAGGAGGGATTCAAAGACTTCAGAAATGGTCGATGACAAAGTAACAGGACAATAGTTAACAGGGTCAGAACAGTCATCCTTCTTTGGGATGGGACGTATCAATGCATGCTTCCAAGGCAAAGGAAAATTTTTGGTTTTTAAACCAAAATGGAACAGACGAGCAAGCACAGGGGCAAATTCAGAGGTACAGTCTTTTAGCACCCTGTCTAACCACAAATACATTGCAGCACAATGAAAGGATTAAAGGGATAAAATCCCAGTATCAAAGCGACTGGAGGAAAAGTGGAAATCATGAAAAGAACAAGAAATGAAAAAACTTGGTAAGGCACTGAAAACGGGTTGAAAATATTTGCACTGGTTTCTCCATGCAAAGGCATCCAAAGAACAAGGAGAGCTGGAATAGCATAAGATATTATTATTATTATCATTATTTTGCTTTGTCGCTGTCTCCCGCGTTTGCGAGGTAGCGCAAGGAAACAGACGAAAGAAATGGCTCAACCCACCCCCACACACATGTATATACACACGTCCACACACGCAAATATACATACCTATACATCACAATGTACACATATATATACACACACAGACACATACATATATACCCATGCACACAATTCACACTGTCTGCCTTTATTCATTCCCATCGCCACCTCACCACACATGGAATACCATCCCCCTCCACCCTCATGTGTGCGGGGTAGCGCTAGGAAAAGACAACAAAGGCCTCATTCGTTCACACTCAGTTTCTAGCTGTCATGCAATAATGCCTGAAACCACAGCTCCCTTTCCACATCCAGGCCCCACACAGCTCTCCATGGTTTACCCCAGACGCTTCACATGCCCTGATTCAATCCACTGACAGCACGTCAATCCCGGTATACCACATCGATCCAATTCACTCTATTCCTTGCCCGCCTTTCACCCTCCTGCATGTTCAGGCCCCGATCACTCAAAATCTTTTTCACTCCATCTTTCCACCTCCAATTTGGTCTCCCACTTCTCCTCGTTCCCTCCACCTCCGACACATATATCCTCTTGGTCAATCTTTCCTCACTCATTCTCTCCATGTGCCCAAACCATTTCAAAACACCCTCTTCTGCTCTCTCAACCACGCTCTTTTTATTTCCACACATCTCTCTTACCCTTACATTACTTACTCGATCAAACCACCTCACACCACACATTGTCCTCAAACATCTCATTTCCAGCACATCCACCCTCCTGCGCACAACTCTATCCATAGCCCACGCCTCGCAACCATACAACATTGTTGGAACCACTATTCCTTCAAACATACCCATTTTTGCTTTCCGAGATAATGTTCTCGACTTCCACACATTCTTCAAGGCTCCCAGGATTTTCGCCCCCTCCCCCACCCTATGATTCACTTCCGCTTCCATGGTTCCATCCGCTGCCAGATCCACTCCCAGATATCTAAAACACTTTACTTCCTCCAGTTTTTCTCCATTCAAACTTACCTCCCAACTGACTTGACTCTCAACCCTACTGTACCTAATAACCTTGCTCTTATTCACATTTACTCTTAACTTTCTTCTTTCACACACTTTACCAAACTCAGTCACCAGCTTCTGCAGTTTCTCACATGAATCAGCCACCAGCGCTGTATCATCAGCGAACAACAACTGACTCATTTCCCAAGCTCTCTCATCCACAACAGACTTCATTCTTGCCCCTCTTTCCAAAACTCTTGCATTCACCTCCCTAACAACCCCATCCATAAACAAATTAAACAACCATAGAGACATCACACACCCCTGCCGCAAACCTACATTCACTGAGAACCAATCACAACCAAGCATAAGATATGTCTCTGAATATTTTGGCCTAGCCATATGATAAATGGGGGTGTAATGAGGGATTACAGACCATGTAAGGAGGCAAATATGCCTATTTACCTCAAATGTTAAATAGTGTCTGCCAGTCCACACAGGAGAACTAAAAACTATGCTACATTATACTGAAACTACCTTTCATATTCAAAGTGAATTTCTTAACCACTTGCATACATATGATCTCATTTCAAATGAACTGATAAGAGGGGTTCAATGGACATAATTTCCTTTCATGCTATTTCAAATGTACTACAATGCATTACAATATGTAAGTGTACATAAACATAGAATAAACCTACATTTTCTTTTAAAATCACATGAGCTCAAGATACTCTAAAAAATTTTGCACTTACCTTCCTGTGGTTTAATTCCCACTTTCCGCCAAACTCGAGAAAATGAGTACCTGGCTCTTTGGAACACCTTCAGCTCAGTTAAAGCAATAAGTGAGTAAAACAAAATGCCTTCTAATCCCATGAATACCAACATCCGACCAATCCCAAGCTTTTCCCAGGCCAGAAAATCTTCATTCCAGTCCACACAACCAAAGCTACCACATTTGGAAGATTCTGAGGGAAAAACAAAAAAAAAAAAAAAAATAATTAGCTTACTAGTCATATTACCAGTCTGAGTACAGGGAAATTGTATATTCTATGATGATTAGTTTCACAAATTGTGCACAAAAATTAAATACATGAGTAAAAGTTTCCATAGTTACCCAACAAAAAAACTTTATATTAATTTTTCTTATTATCTTTCATAAATGTTCACATTTTCCTCCATAGTGATGTAGTATTAGGAACAGGCAACTGAGATTTCAAGGAATAATCCTTGCAAGCCTCCCTCTTCCATTCCTGCCTGTAGAAAATGATAATATGGAAGGGAATAATTTCTAACAACCACCCACCTTTGCCCCTCTAAGTCATCGTCTACAATATGCAGGAGATATGTGAGTATCATTCTTTCTTTGCTGTCCCCAAGAATATAATATATATATATCTAGCCCCTAATATGTACAGAATCAAAGAGTGCAGTTTCAGAACTGGATGTAGATACGGAGCTGTGGCTTCAGTGCACTATACATGACAGCTAGAGACTGGGTGAGAACGAATGTGGCCTTTTTGTCTGTTTTCCTGGAGCTACCTAGCTGAAGCCGGGGGTAGCGATGCTGTTTCCTGTGGGGCGGGGTAGCAACAGGAATGGATGAAGGCAAGCAAGTATGAATATGTACATGTGTATATATGTATATGTCTTTGTATGTGTATGTATATGTACATATGTGTGTATGTATTGATTTGTATATGTATGTATATTAGGCATATATGGGTGTTTATGTATATACATACAAGTCCACACACGCAAATATACATACCTATACATCTCAATGTATACATATATATATACACACACAGACATATACATATATACACATGTACACAATTCATACTGTCTGCCTTTATTCATTCCCACCGCCGCCCCGCCACACATGGAATAACAACCCCCTCCCCCCCTCACGTGTGCAAGGTAGCGCTAGGAAACGACAACAAAGGCCCCATTCGTTCACACTCAGACTCTAGCTGTCATGTAATAATGCACCAAAACCACATCTCCCTTTCCACATCCAGGCCCCACAGAACTTTCCATGGTTTACCCCAGATGCTTCACATGACCTGATTCAATCCATTGACAGCACGTCGACCCCGGTATACCACATCGTTCCAATTCACTCTATTCCTTGCACGCCTTTCACCATCCTATATGTGTGTGTATATGAGTGGATGAGCCATTCTTTGTCTGTTTTCTCACGCTATCTCGCTGACACAGAAAACAGCGATTAAGTATGATAATAATAATAATAATAATAATGCAAATGAGTGGGAGATGTATAAAAGAAAGAGACAGGAGGTCAAGAGAAAGGTGCAAGAGGTGAAAAAGAGGGCAAATGAGAGTTAGGGTGAGAGGGTATCATTAAATTTTAGGGAGAATAAAAAGATGTTTTGGAAGGAGGTAAATAAAGTGCGTAAGACAAGGGAACAAATGGAAACTTCAGTGAAGGGGGCTAATGGGGAGGTGATAACAAGTAGTGGTGATGTGAGAAGGAGGTGGAGTGAGCATTTTGAAGTTTTGTTGAATGTGTTTGATGATAGAGTGGCAGATATAGGGTGTCTTGGTCGAGGTGGTGTGCAAAGTGAGAGGGTTAGGGAAAATGATTTGGTAAACAGAGAAGAGGTAGTGAAAGCTTTGCGGAAGATGAAAGCCAGCAAGGCAGCAGGTTTGGATGGTATTGCAGTGGAATCTATAGAAAAAGGGGGTGACTGTGTTGTTGACTGGTTGGTAAGGTTATTTAATGTATGTATGATTCATGGTGAGGTGCCTGAGGATTGGCGGAATGTTTGCATAGTGCCACTGTACAAAGGCAAAGGGAACAAAGGTGAGTGCTCAAATTATAGAGGTATAAGTTTGTTGAGTATTCCTGGCAAATTATATGGGAGGGTATTGATTGAGAGGGTGAAGCAAAATAAATATAAATAAAATAATGATAATAATAATAATAATAATAATAATGATAAGAATAAAACTAATTATCATTTTTTCTTATTATACTCAGTTGCTGTCTCCCGCGTTAGCGAGGTAGCGCAAGTAAACCGGTGAAAGAATGGCTCAACCCACCCACATACAAATGTATACACATAAATGCCCACACACGCACATATACATGCCTATACATTTCAATGTATACATACATATACACACACAGACATATACATATATACACATGTACATATTCATACTTGCTGCCTTCATCCATTCCCATCGTCACCCCGCCACACATAAAATGGCACCCCCCTCCCCCCAAGAGTGCGAGGTAATGCTAGGAAAAGACAATAAAAGCCCATGTTCATTCACACTCAGTATCTAGCTCTTATGTGTAATGCACTGAAACCACAGCTCCCTTTCCACATCCAGGCCCCACAAAACTTTCCATGGTTTACCCAAGATGCTTTGGTGAGGATTCAGTTATGAGTTTCCTGATCAGTTCAAAACGCATGCCATCTATCACGGAATAGTCTATGTATTTAGTCAGATCCCCCCCATCTTGCCATTATTCATTTTCTACATACTGGATTACCATTTTCTGCATTAATGAGGTAGCAACAACAACAAAACAACAAAAGAAGCATTCACTCACATCCATTATCTAGCTGATGTGCAATGCAAATGAAACGTTAAGAGGTGTAATAAACATGCCATGATAATCATGGTGTAATAATCAAGAAATGTCATAAGATATGCATAAGTAAAGAAAATGCTATGAAAAGTTACCATATTTACTTCAAGTTTTGTAGAATGTTGAATGGACAGGGAAAAAGGCAGGCAGGTAGTATGGTGGCTGCATATCTCTGCAACTGTACTGTACTATAATCATGGTTTATTCCCCAGTGTGATTTCACACTACATACATCATACACAATACACACTTTATGGCATCTTTCCAGGTCTGATTTCAATAAATACATCACACAATGGTTTTTTCCATGCTTGTTCACAATTTCTTGCATTAGCGAGTTAATACAATCTTCTTGTTTACCACTTCCCTCATGACCTTTGTGCTCATCTGCAAACATCTTCAGGTAAGAGTCTATATTTTCAGGCAAATTATTCACACTGATCAAAAGGAGTAATGATCCCAAAAGAGAACCATGTAGCATTCCACTGGTCATCTCAACCCCAAACAATTTTTTGTTTTAAAACTGAAAGATAAGATATTCAGCCACTTCTATACTTGAAATAATGATGAAAAATATATCACAATACTCTTAGTCATTGATACATACCCAGTAAATACGATAAAAAGAATTAGAAAATATCCTAAAATTGACTTCATTTAACAGCTTAAATGAATGTCATAAAGACGACTAAATGATATTTCAACACCAGATTTGTATTCAGCATGAAAAATACTTCTTATGATGGGTTTTTAAAGGAAATCTATTTTTCTGAGAAAAATGCCAAAAATTCAGGGTAATCTTTAGCTCAAAAAACTTTTTGTTTCAAAATTGAAAGATAAGATATTCAAACACTTCTATACTTGAAATATTCATGGAAAACATCATAATGCTCTCAGTTACTAATACATACTCAGTAAATACGATGCAAAGGATCATAAAATATTTCAAAATTGACTTCATTTCAAAGCTTAAATGAATATCATAAAGATGACTAAACCTTATTTTAACACCAGATTTGTATTCAGTATGAAAAATACTTTTTATAATGAATTTTTAAAGGAAACATTTTTCTGAATGTGAATAAGAGCAAGGTTATTAGGTACAGTAGGGTTGAGGGTCAAGTCAATTGGGAGGTAAGTTTGAATGGAGGAAAACTGGAGGAAGTAAAGTGTTTTAGATATCTGGGAGTGGATCTGGCAGTGGATGGAACCATGGAAGCGGAAGTGAATCATAGGGTGGGGGAGGGGGCAAAAATCCTAGGAGCCTGGAAGTCAAGAACATTATCTCGGAAAGCAAAAATGGGTATGTTTGAAGGAATAGCGGTTCCAACAATGTTATATGGTTGTGAGGCGTGGGCTATGGATAGAGTTGTGCGCAGGAGGGTGGATGTGCTAGAAATGAGATGTTTGAGGACAATATGTGGTGTGAGGTGGTTTGAGGGAGTAAGTAATGTAAGGGTAAGAGAGATGTGTGGAAATAAAAAGAGCGTGGTTGAGAGAGCAGAAGAGGGTGTTTTGAAATGGTTTGGGCACATGGAGAGAATGAGTGAGGAAAGATTGACCAAGAGGATATATGAGTCGGAGGTGGAGGGAACAAGGAGAAGTGGGAGACCAAATTGGAGGTGGAAAGATGGAGTGAAAAAGATTTTGAGTGATCGGGGCCTGAACATGCAGGAGGGTGAAAGGCAGGCAAGGAATAGAGTGAATTGGATCGATGTGGTATACCCGGGTCGACGTGCTGTCAATGGATTGAATCAGGGGATGTGAAGCGTCTGGGGTTATTCCATGTGTGGCGAGGTGGCGATGGGAATAAATAAAGGCGGACAGTATGAATTATGTACATGTGTATATGTCTGTGTGTGTATATATATATATGTGTACATTGAGATGTATAGGTATGTATACTTGCGTGTGTGGACGTGTATGTATATACATGTGTATGGGGGTGGGTTGGGCCATTTCTTTCGTCTGTTTCCTTGCGCTACCTTGCAAATGCGGGAGACAGCGACACAGCAAAATAAATAAATTTTTCTGAAAGATAAGATATTCAAACACTTCTATACTTGAAATAATCATAGAAAGTATATCATATTGCTCTTAGTCATTGATACATACTCAGTAAATACGATAAAAAGGATCTGAAAATATTCTTAAATTGACTTCATTTAACAGCTTAACTGAATGTCATAAAGACGACTAAACGATATCTTAACACTAGATTTGTATTCATCATGAAAAATACTTCTTATAATGAGTTTTTAAAGGATATCTATTTTTCTGAGAAAAATGCCAAAAATTGAAGGCAATAGTTCAGGGTATTCTTTAGCTTAAAAAAACTTTTTGTTTCAAAGTTGAAAGATAAGATATTCAAACACTTCTATACTTGAAATATTCATTAAAAACATATCATAATGCTATCATTTACTGATACATACTCAGTAAGTACAATGCAAAGGATCAAAAAATATCATAAAATTGACTTCATTTAAAAGCTTAAATGAATATTGTAAAGATGACTAAACCTTATTCTAACACCAGATTTGTATTCAGCATGAAAAATGCTTCTTATGTCTATTCATGTATTTAGCATACCAAGAAAATAATATCAATGAAAGGCAAACTTACCCTTACAACATGGGTTAGGAGCTATTCCCAAGGAACATATGAGGGTAATAGCAGTTCGGCGACAAATTTTTGTAGATCTATAATTACTGTAAACATCAGTAATAGCTGTAGCCATAGCATATGATGGGAAAAGCAAAAATATCCAGTCCAGCAAGTCTGCTACATGGCCAAGCTGCAGATCTGGTATGCGGAGAATAGTTACAGTGATGACTGTAGCCATTCCTGTAACATAAAATGTCTTATTACATTAGTGGTTTATCAGAGATAAAATAAAAGCTCACCTCTAATTTTCATGATCATAACCATACAAAACTGCATTTTTCCACCTTAGCTAGATGGCATCTGGAACGGACAAGAAACAGTCTCATCTGCACACATCCATTCTCTTAATATCATCTATAATGCAATGACACCATCCACAACCAAGCCCCACAGATTATTCTGTGACTTAACCTGAACCAATTCATATTGCCTGTTAAAGCCCACTGACAGCATGTCACCATGTCTTATACCACATTTATCCAATTCATTCTATTCCATGCATGTTACTAACCCTTGTAAATGTTCAGGCCCCATCATCTCAAAGCCTCTTCACTTCATGATTCCATCTTCTTAGAAAATTCAGAGGCACTTCAAGAGCAAAATTGAAAAGATGGAATACACGAACTACTGTACCAAGAAAGGCTGAAAAAACTTTGTCAATAAGGCATAAGATAGGAATGATATTTGGTAATATATTCATGACAACAAAATGCAGGTATAAAAGAAAAAGTATTAAACTCGAGAGCCTCCCAACAAGGAACAGGCAGAGTTATCAAATTTTAAAGAATACCATGGAACATAATGTAAATCAAATAAAATCATAAGACAGCACAACCAAGAATCTAGAATGACTACTTAGTGTACTGCACTGCATGGATATATTAGACATATGCATGGAAGAACCACAAAAATATTTAAAAGGGTACTTAACAAGTGGTTGAAATCAGTCCCATATGAACCAAGAACAGATAGTTATGCAATGAAGGTAGCAGCTGAGAAGTTTTATTCATAAAGCAAAACATGTGGTGAGCACTTCATGCTTATCCAGACCTCATGGCCAAATTGGACCATAGGTACTCCTCTTTCCTCCCTCCACTTCTGAGAAGTAGATTCTCTAAGCAAGTCTTTCTTTGATCATCGTCTCGACATGTCTGAACCATTTCAACATACCCTTGTCAGGTCTCTCATTCACTCTGCACTTACCACCACATTATACAGTCATTCGTTTCACAATCAATCTGCCACACAGTAAATATTGTCCTTAGGCATCTAATATCCTTCATATCCAACCTCTTTCATTCTTTTGCATTCAAAGCCCTAGACTCACAAATACAACACTGTTGGGACTACTCTATCTACAAACATACTCATCTTTACCCTGACAAACATCGACTTATCTTTCCGATCATTCCTCAATGTTCCTGGGATCTTCGCCCCCTCTTCAAGTCTATGACTCACTTCAGTCTCCATGGTTCCACCCTCTACTTTGTCAACTTCTAGATACATAAAGCATTCCACCTCTTACAGATCCTTCCCATTTAAACTTACATGCAATCCATCCTGTCTCATCCCCTTACTGCACTTAATTACCTTAACTTTGTTCACATTCACTCAATTCTTCATTTCATAAACATTCCCAGACCCTATAACCAGCTTCTGGAATTCCTCCCTACAATGTCCCACCAGAGTACTGTCATCTGCAAACGGCAGGTGATTTCCTTCCCATGCCCTCCTACAACAGCACATCTTTCCACACACTCTCCCATATGCTGACACCAGCTTCTAGAGTTCCTCTCTGGAGTCTGCCATCAAAGTCCTTTCATCTGCTAACAGCAAATAACCTGCCACCCATTACCAACATACTATAGGCCTACCCCTCTCTCCAAAACCCTCAAATTTACTTCTCTGATCACCCTGTCCATCAACAGATCAAACAGCCATGTGACATCACACATCCATGATACAGACTGATGTTCATCAGGAACCACTTACCCTTCTCCCTTTCCACTTGCACAAATGCTTTGCTCTCTCAATAAAAACTCCTCAATGAATCTAATAGCTTTCCTTCCTCATTAGGTAGAAGTAGTACGTAGAAACATTAGGCAGCAGCATTAGATAGAAGTAGTCAGTCGGAACATTAGGTAGGAGCTCTGCAAACACTGAGCTATCTTTGTAGTTTAAACATTCATTCTTGTCCCCCTTGCCTTTATACATGGGCACTGTGCATGCACTTTGCCAGTCCTCTGGCATCTCTTGTGCCATACAAACATCAGAAAGCCAGAGTGACCAGTTAACATCACTGTCACTCCCTTTCTTGAGAAAATCAATTGCAGTGCTGTTTTGACAAATTTCCCTTCTTCCAAAATAATTTCTTATTTTCTTTGAAGTTCACTGAAAGTCTCTCATTCGAAATCTCATTTTGACCTCTTTTTCAGCTCTAATACCTCAGTCTTGAGTCATGTAGTTTTTTGTATTACTCATCATTTGCATGCCAACCCTACAGATACAATCCCTATACCTTCCTCTTCTCTCTCACTAACAATTTTATGCCCTGATTCAACCATTCACTTCACTTTCTCACAAGTCCACATCCACTTTCTGCATGCCACACACTTCATCCCCACATGGAAAAAATGAATATAGAAATTTAAAAGTAAAACTCATTTTCCAATAATTGTAATAAATCATCTTCGCTATGCTTATGAAAGATTCTTAGGGCTACTGCATACCAGAAATAATATTTATGATGATCATCCTGGTAAATCCAGCAGAGGGTATACGAAAGAAGAATGAGCACAGATACATCAGAGGCAGTGTCACCCATGCATAGAAGATGAAGATTAGCATGAATCTCCCCAGCTGTTCTCCTTCACTTAATCCCTTGAGACCAAAGATCTGTAAGAGAATTTGTAACAAAATATTAAAAAACTACAGATACCATTTCAAGTATGTGTCATCTTTCTGTATCAAAACAACATAAAAAGCTTTGAAATAGAATCCTATGGCCTGCTTATGGGAGAAGTAGTAAAGTTTCTATCAAAGGGGAGGCTTTACTGTCTAAGACACTCCTGAACAACTCATCAAAAGAATGGTTACAAGGACTCAGAAAATCTAAAACAACACCAAATGGAATTATGTTCAATGAGGATGTTATATCAGGAATTCCTCAAGAAATGGTCCTGTACTCTTCATAATAATATTCAACACAAACAAAATCATGAAAAAAAATGGAGTTTGATGTTTTGCAGATGATAACAGAACAAGTAAGATGAAAAGCACTAATGAAAACAGAAAAATAGTGAGATAATGCAAAACAACCTATATGAATAAAGGAAAGTCTTACTGAATTTGCCAAAAGAAAATGCAAACAAATTATGAATGATATCATGCAATTGAGTGGGAGATGTATAAAAGAAAGAGACAGGAGGTCAAGAGAAAGGTGCAAGAGGTGAAAAAAAGGGCAAATGAGAGTTGGGGTGAGAGAGTATCATTAAATTTTAGGGAGAATAAAAAGATGTTCTGGAAGGAGGTAAATAAAGTGCGTAAGACAAGGGAGCAAATGGGAACTTCAGTGAAGGGCGCAAATGGGGAGGTGATAACAAGTAGTGGTGATGTGAGAAGGAGATGGAGTGAGTATTTCGAAGGTTTGTTGAATGTGTTTGATGATAGAGTGGCAGATATAGGGTGTTTTGGTCGAGGTGGTGTGCAAAGTGAGAGGGTTAGGGAAAATGATTTGGTAAACAGAGAAGAGGTAGTGAAAGCTTTGCGGAAGATGAAAGCCAGCAAGGCAGCAGGTTTGGATGGTATTGCAGTGGAATTTATTAAAAAAGGGGGTGACTGTATTGTTGACTGGTTGGTAAGGTTATTTAATGTATGTATGACTCATGGTGAGGTGCCTGAGGATTGGCGGAATGCGTGCATAGTGCCATTGTACAAAGGCAAAGGGGATAAGAGTGAGTGCTCAAATTACAGAGGTATAAGTTTGTTGAGTATTCCTGGTAAATTATATGGGAGGGTATTGATTGAGAGGGTGAAGGCATGTACAGAGCATCAGATTGGGGAAGAGCAGTGTGGTTTCAGAAGTGGTAGAGGATGTGTGGATCAGGTGTTTGCTTTGAAGAATGTATGTGAGAAATACTTAGAGAAGCAAATGGATTTGTATGTAGCACTTATGGATCTGGAGAAGGCATATGATAGAGTTGATAGAGATGCTCTGTGGAAGGTATTAAGAATATATGGTGTGGGAGGAAAGTTGTTAGAAGCAGTGAAAAGTTTTTATATAGGATGTAAGGCATGTGTACGTGTAGGAAGAGAGGAAAGTGATTGGTTCTCAGTGAATGTAGGTTTGCGGCAGGGGTGTGTGATGTCTCCATGGTTGTTTAATTTGTTTACGGATGGGGTTGTTAGGGAGGTAAATGCAAGAGTTTTGGAAAGAGGGGCAAGTATGAAGTCTGTTGGGGATGAGAGAGCTTGGGAAGTGAGTCAGTTGTTGTTCGCTGATGACACAGCGCTGGTGGCTGATTCATGTGTGAAACTGCAGAAGCTGGTGACTGAGTTTGGTAAAGTGTGTGGAAGAAGAAAGTTAAGAGTAAATGTGAATAAGAGCAAGGTTATTAGGTACAGTAGGGTTGAGGGTCAAGTCAATTGGGAGGTGAGTTTGAATGGAGAAAAACTGGAGGAAGTGAAGTGTTTTAGATATCTGGGAGTGGATCTGGCAGCGGATGGAACCATGGAAGCGGAAGTGGATCATAGGGTGGGGGAGGGGGCGAAAATTCTGGGGGCCTTGAAGAATGTGTGGAAGTCGAGAACATTAACTCGGAAAGCAAAAATGGGTATGTTTGAAGGAATAGTGGTTCCAACAATGTTGTATGGTTGTGAGGCGTGGGCTATGGATAGAGTTGTGCGCAGGAGGATGGATGTGCTGGAAATGAGATGTTTGAGGACAATGTGTGGTGTGAGGTGGTTTGATCGAGTGAGTAACGTAAGGGTAAGAGAGATGTGTGGAAATAAAAAGAGCGTGGTTGAGAGAGCAGAAGGGGGTGTTTTGAAGTGGTTTGGGCACATGGAGAGGATGAGTGAGGAAAGATTGACCAAGAGGATATATGTGTCAGAGGTGGAGGGAACAAGGAGAAGAGGGAGACCAAATTGGAGGTGGAAAGATGGAGTGAAAAAGATTTTGTGTGATCGGGGCCTGAACATGCAGGAGGGTGAAAGGAGGGCAAGGAATAGAGTGAATTGGAGCGATGTGGTATACCGGGGCTGACGTGCTGTCAGTGGATTGAATCAAGGCATGTGAAGCGTCTGGGGTAAACCATGGAAAGCTGTGTAGGTATGTATATTTGCGTGTGTGGACGTATGTATATACATGTGTATGGGGGGGGTTGGGCCATTTCTTTCGTCTGTTTCCTTGCGCTACCTCGCAAACGCGGGAGACAGCGACAAAGTATAAAAAAAAAAAAAAAAAAATCATGGTTAAATCTTACAAATGTTCACATAATAAGGTTTTTTTTTTCCGCTGTCTCCTGTGTTTGCGAGGTAGCGCAAGGAAACAGACGAAAGAAATGGCCCAACCCACCCCCATACACATGTATATACATACGTCCACACACGCAAATATACATACCTACACAGCTTTCCATGGTTTACCCCAGACACTTCACATGCCCTGATTCAATCCACTGACAGCACGTCAACCCCGGTATACCACATCGATCCAATTCACTCTATTCCTTGCCCTCCTTTCACCCTCCTGCATGTTCAGGCCCCGATCACACAAAATCTTTTTCACTCCATCTTTCCACCTCCAATTTGGTCTCCCACTTCTCCTCATTCCCTCCACCTCCGACACATATATCCTCTTGGTCAATCTTTCCTCACTCATTCTCTCCATGTGCCCAAACCATTTCAAAACACCCTCTTCTGCTCTCTCAACCACGCTCTTTTTATTTCTACACATCTCTCTTACCCTTACGTTACTTACTCGATCAAACCACCTCACACCACACATTGTCCTCAAACATCTCATTTCCAGCACATCCATCCTCCTGCGCACAACTCTATCCATAGCCCATGCCTCGCAACCATACAACATTGTTGGAACAACTATTCCTTCAAACATACCCATTTTTGCTTTCCGAGATAATGTTCTCGACTTCCACACATTCTTCAAGGCTCCCAGGATTTTCGCCCCCTCCCCCACCCAATGATCCACTTCCGCTTCCATGGTTCCATCCACTGCCAGATCCACTCCCAGATATCTAAAACACTTTACTTCCTCCAGTTTTTCTCCATTCAAACTTACCTCCCAATTGACTTGACCCTCAACCCTACTGTACCTAATAACCTTGCCCTTATTCACATTTACTCTTAACTCTCTTCTTTCACACACTTTACCAAACTCAGTCACCAGCTTCTGCAGTTTCTCACATGAATCAGCCACCAGCGCTGTATCATCAGCGAACAACAACTGACTCACTTCCCAAGCTCTTTCATCCCCAACTGACTTCATACTTACCCCTCTTTCCAAAACTCTTGCATTTACCTCCCTAACAACCCCATCCATAAACAAATTAAACAACCATGGAGACATCACACACCCCTGCCGCAAACCTACATTCACTGAGAACCAATCACTTTCCTCTCTTCCTACACGTACACATATCTTACATCCTCGATAAAAACTTTTCACTGCTTCTAACAACTTGCCTCCCACACCATATATTCTTAATACCTTCCACAGAGCATCTCTATCAACTCTATCATATGCCTTCTCCAGATCCATAAATGCTACATACAAATCCATTTGCTTTTCTAAGTATTTCTCACATACATTCTTCAAAGCAAACACCTGATCCACACATCCTCTACCACTTCTGAAACCACACTGCTCTTCCCCAATCTGATGCTCTGTACATGCCTTCACCCTCTCAATCAATACCCTCCCATATAATTTACCAGGAATACTCAACAAACTTATACCTCTGTAATTTGAGCACTCACTCTTATCCCCTTTGCCTTTGTACAATGGCACTATGCACGCATTCCGCCAATCCTCAGGCACCTCACCATGAGTCATACATACATTAAATAACCTTACCAACCAGTCAACAATACAGTCACCCCCTTTTTTAATAAATTCCACTGCAATACCATCCAAACCTGCTGCCTTGCCGGCTTTCATCTTCCGCAAAGCTTTTACTACCTCGTCTCTGTTTACCAAATCATTTTCCCTAACCCTCTCACTTTGCACACCACCTTGACCAAAACACCCTATATCTGCCACTCTATCATCAAACACATTCAACAAACCTTCAAAATACTCACTCCATCTCCTTCTCACATCACCACTACTTGTTATCACCTCCCCATTTGCGCCCTTCACTGAAGTTCCCATTTGCTCCCTTGTCTTACGCACTTTATTTACCTCCTTCCAGAACATCTTTTTATTCTCCCTAAAATTTAATGATACTCTCTCATATATATATCTATATATATATTTTTTTTTTTGCTTTGTCGCTGTCTCCCGCGTTTGCGAGGTAGCGCAAGGAAACAGACGAAAGAAATGGCCCAACCCACCCCCATACACATGTATATACATACATCCACACACGCAAATATACATACCTACACAGCTTTCCATGGTTTACCCCAGATGCCCCACACGCCCTGATTCAATCCACTGACAGCACGTCAACCCCGGTACACCACATCGCTCCAATTCACTCTATTCCTCGCCCTCCTCTCACCCTCCTGCATGCTCAGGCCCCGATCACACAAAATCTTTTTCACTCCATCCTTCCACCTCCAATTTGGTCTCCCTCTTCTCCTCGTTCCCTCCACCTCCGACACATATATCCTCTTGGTCAATCTTTCCTCACTCATTCTCTCCATGTGCCCAAACCATTTCAAAACACCCTCTTCTGCTCTCTCAACCACGCTCTTTTTATTTCTACACCTCTCTTACCCTTATGTTACTTACGACTAAAAGGCGACTAAAAGGGGAGGAAGCGGGGGGCTGGAAATCCTCCCCTCTCGTTTTTTTTTTTTTAATTTTCCAAAAGAAGGAACAGAGGGGACCAGGTGAGGATATTCCAAAAAAGGCCCAGTCCTCTGTTCTTAACGCTACTTCGCTAACGCGGGAAATAGCGAATAGTTTAAAAAAAAAAAGAAAGAAAATATATATAAATATATATAAAATATATATATATGGTGAGAGTAAGTGAGCTTGGGAAGGAGACCTGTGTGGGGAAGTACCAGGAGAGACTGTGTACAGAATGGAAAAAGGTGAGAACAATGGAAGTAAGGGGAGTGGGGGAGGAATGGGATGTATTTAGGGAATCAGTGATGGATTGCGCAAAAGATGCTTGTGGCATGAGAAGAGTGGGAGGTGGGCTGTTTAGAAAGGGTAGTGAGTGGTGGGATGAAGAAGTAAGAGTATTAGTGAAAGAGAAGAGAGAGGCATTTGGACGATTTTTGCAGGGAAAAATGCAATTGAGTGGGAGAAGTATAAAAGAAAGAGACAGGAGGTCAAGAGAAAGGTGCAAGAGGTGAAAAAAAGGGCAAATGAGAGTTGGGGTGAGAGACTATCAGTAAATTTTAGGGAGAATAAAAAGATGTTCTGGAAGGAGGTAAATAGGGTGCGTAAGACAAGGGAGCAAATGGGAACTTCAGTGAAGGGCGTAAATGGGGAGGTGATAACAAGTAGTGGTGATGTGAGAAGGAGATGGAATGAGTATTTTGAAGGTTTGTTGAATGTGTCTGATGACAGAGTGGCAGATATAGGGTGTTTTGGACGAGGTGGTGTGCAAAGTGAGAGGGTTAGGGAAAATGATTTGGTAAACAGAGAAGAGGTAGTAAAAGCTTTGCGGAAGATGAAAGCCGGCAAGGCAGCAGGTTTGGATGGTATTGCAGTGGAATTTATTAAAAAAGGGGGTGACTGTATTGTTGACTGGTTGGTAAGGTTATTTAATGTATGTATGACTCATGGTGAGGTGCCTGAGGATTGGCGGAATGCGTGCATAGTGCCATTGTACAAAGGCAAAGGGGATAAGAGTGAGTGCTCAAATTACAGAGGTATAAGTTTGTTGAGTATTCCTGGTAAATTATATGGGAGGGTATTGATTGAGAGGGTGAAGGCATGTACAGAGCATCAGATTGGGGAAGAGCAGTGCGGTTTCAGAAGTGGTAGAGGATGTGTGGATCAGGTGTTTGCCTTGAAGAATGTATGTGAGAAATACTTAGAAAAGCAAATGGATTTGTATGTAGCATTTATGGATCTGGAGAAGGCATATGATAGAGTTGATAGAGATGCTCTGTGGAAGGTATTAAGAATATATGGTGTGGGAGGCAAGTTGTTAGAAGCAGTGAAAAGTTTTTATCGAGGATGTAAGGCATGTGTACGTGTAGGAAGAGAGGAAAGTGATTGGTTCTCAGTGAATGTAGGTTTGCGGCAGGGGTGTGTGATGTCTCCATGGTTGTTTAATTTGTTTATGGATGGGGTTGTTAGGGAGGTAAATGCAAGAGTCCTGGAAAGAGGGGCAAGTATGAAGTCTGTTGGGGATGAGAGAGCTTGGGAAGTGAGTCAGTTGTTGTTCGCTGATGATACAGCGCTGGTGGCTGATTCATGTGAGAAACTGCAGAAGCTGGTGACGGAGTTTGGTAAAGTGTGTGGAAGAAGAAAGTTAAGAGTAAATGTGAATAAGAGCAAGGTTATTAGGTACAGTAGGGTTGAGGGTCAAGTCAATTGGGAGGTGAGTTTGAATGGAGAAAAACTGGAGGAAGTGAAGTGTTTTAGATATCTGGGAGTGGATCTGTCAGCGGATGGAACCATGGAAGCGGAAGTGGATCATAGGGTGGGGGAGGGGGGCGAAAATTTTGGGAGCCTTGAAAAATGTGTGGAAGTCGAGAACATTATCTCGGAAAGCAAAAATGGGTATGTTTGAAGGAATAGTGGTTCCAACAATGTTGTATGGTTGCGAGGCGTGGGCTATGGATAGAGTTGTGCGCAGGAGGATGGATGTGCTGGAAATGAGATGTTTGAGGACAATGTGTGGTGTGAGGTGGTTTGATCGAGTAAGTAACGTAAGGGTAAGAGAGATGTGTGGAAATAAAAAGAGCGTGGTTGAGAGAGCAGAAGAGGGTGTTTTGAAATGGTTTGGGCACATGGAGAGAATGAGTGAGGAGAGATTGACCAAGAGGATATATGTGTCGGAGGTGGAGGGAACGAGGAGAAGAGGGAGACCAAATTGGAGGTGGAAAGATGGAGTGAAAAAGATTTTGTGTGATCGGGGCCTGAACATGCAGGAGGGTGAAAGGAGGGCAAGAAATAGAGTGAATTGGAGTCATGTGGTATACAGGGCTTGACGTGCTGTCAGTGGATTGAAGCAAGGCATGTGAAGCATCTGGGGTAAACCATGGAAAGCTGTGTAGGTATGTATATTTGCGTGTGTGGACGTGTGTATGTACATGTGTATGGGGGGGGGTTGGGCCATTTCTTTCGTCTGTTTCCTTGCGCTACCTCGCAAACGCGGGAGACAGCGACAAAGTATAAAAAAAAAAAAAAAAAAAAAAAAAAAAAAATATATATATATATATATTGGGGAAGAGCGGTGTGGTTTCAGAAGTGGTAGAGGATGTGTGGATCAGGTGTTTGCTTTGAAGAATGTATGTGAGAAATACTTAGAAAAGCAAATGGATTTGTATGTAGGATTTGTATGTAGGATTTTTATGTAGCATTTATGGATCTGGAGAAGGCATATGACAGAGTTGATAGAGATGCTCTGTGGAAGGTATTAATGTATGGTGTGGGAGGCAAGTTGTTAGAAGCAGTGAAAAGTTTTTATCGAGGATGTATGGCATGTGTACGTGTAGGAAGAGAGGAAAGTGATTGGTTCTCAGTAAATGTAGGTTTGCGGCAGGGGTGTGTGATGTCTCCATGGTTGTTTAATTTGTTTATGGATGGGGTTGTTAGGGAGGTAAATGCAAGACTTTTGGAAAGAGGGGCAAGTATGAAGTCTGTTGGGGATGAGAGAGCTTGGGAAGTGGGTCAGTTGTTGTTCGCTGATGATGCAGCGCTGGTGGCTGATTCATGTGAGAAACTGCAGAAGCTGGTGACTGAGTGTGGTAAAGTGTGTGAAAGAAGAAAGTTAAGAGTAATTGAGAATAAGAGCAAGGTTATTAGGTACAGTAGGGTTGAGGGTCAAGTCAATTGGGAGGTAAGTTTGAATGGAGAAAAACTGGAGGAAGTAAAGTGTTTTAGATATCTGGGAGTGGATCTGGCAGCGGATGGAACCATGGAAGCGGAAGTGGATCATAGGGTGGGGGAGGGGGCGAAAATCCTGGGAGCCTTGAAGAATGTGTGGAAGTCGAGAACATTATCTCGGTAAGCAAAAATGGGTATGTTTGAAGGAATAGTGGCTCTAACAATGTTGTATTGTTGCGAGGCGTGGGCTATGGATAGAGTTGTGCGCAGGAGGATGGATGTGCTGGAAATGAGATGTTTGAGGACAATGTGTGGTGTGAGGTGGTTTGATCGAGTAAGTAACGTAAGGGTAAGAGAGATGTGTGGAAATAAAAAGAGCGTGGTTGAGAGAGCAGAAGAGGGTGTTTTGAAATGGTTTGGGCACATGGAGAGAATGAGTGAGGAAAGATTGACCAAGAGGATATATGTGTCGGAGGTGGAGGGAATGAGGAGAAGTGGGAGACCAAATTGGAGGTGGAAAGATGGAGTGTAAAAGATTTTGTGTGATCGGGGCCTGAACATGCAGGAGGGTGAAAGGAGGGCAAGGAATAGAGTGAATTGGATCGATGTGGTATACCGGGGTTGACGTGCTGTCAGTGGATTGAATCAGGGCATGTGAAGCGTCTGGGGTAAACCATGGAAAGCTGTGTAGGTATGTATATTTGCGTGTGTGGACGTATGTATATACATGTGTATGGGGGTGGGTTGGGCCATTTCTTTCGTCTGTTTCCTTGCGCTACCTCGCAAGCGCGGGAGACATCGACAAAGCAAAAAAAAAAAAAATATATATATATATATATATATATATATATATATATATATATATATATATATATGAGTTTGGTAAAGTGTGTGGAAGAAGAAAGTTAAGAGTAAATGTGAATAAGAGCAAGGTTATTAGGTACAGTAGGGTTGAGGGTCAAGTCAATTGGGAGGTGAGTTTGAATGGAGAAAAACTGGAGGAAGTGAAGTGTTTTAGATATCTGGGAGTGGATCTGGCAGCGGATGGAACCATGGAAGCGGAAGTGGATCATAGGGTGGGGGAGGGGGCGAAAATTCTGGGGGCCTTGAAGAATGTGTGGAAGTCGAGAACATTATCTCAGAAAACAAAAATGGGTATGTTTGAAGGAATAGTGGTTCCAACAATGTTGTATGGTTGCGAGGCGTGGGCTATGGATAGAGTTGTGCGCAGGAGGATGGATGTGCTGGAAATGAGATGTTTGAGGACAATGTGTGGTGTGAGGTGGTTTGATCGAGTGAGTAACGTAAGAGTAAGAGAGATGTGTGGAAATAAAAAGAGCGTGGTTGAGAGAGCAGAAGAGGGTGTTTTGAAGTGGTTTGGGCACATGGAGAGAATGAGTGAGGAAAGATTGACCAAGAGGATATATGTGTCGGAGGTGGAGGGAACGAGGAGAAGAGGGAGACCAAATTGGAGGTGGAAAGATGGAGTGAAAAAGATTTTGTGTGATCGGGGCCTGAACATGCAGGACGGTGAAAGGAGGGCAAGGAATAGAGTGAATTGGAGCGATGTGGTATACCGGGGTTGACGTGCTGTCAGTGGATTGAATCAAGGCATGTGAAGCGTCTGGGGAAAACCATGGAAAGCTGTGTAGGTATGTATATTTGCGTGTGTGGACGTATGTATATACATGTGTATGGGGGGGGGGTTGGGCCATTTCTTTCGTCTGTTTCCTTGCGCTACCTCGCAAACGCGGGAGACAGCGACAAAGTATAAAAAAAAAAAAAAAATATATATATATATATTTCATATATGTGTATGGGGGTGGGTTGGGCCATTTCTTTCATCTGTTACCTTGCGCTACCTCGCAAACACAGGAGACAGCGACAAAGCAAAAAAAAAAAAAAAAAAAAAATTTCATATATATATATATATATATATATTTTTGTAAAGTGTACCGCAGTATACCACATCGTTCCAATTCACATATTCCTTAATCTTCCACACACTCTTCATTGCTCCCAGAACCTTCACCCCTTCCCCCATTTCCATGGTTCCACCATTCAAACTCACATCCCAACTATCTTGTCCCTCAATCCTGCTGAGCAAATGAACCTTGCTCCTATTCACAATTACTCTGAACTTTTCTAAACTCAGTCACAAACTTCTGCAGTTTCTCACTCAAATCAGCCACCAGTGCTGTATCATCAGCGCACAACAACTCACTCACTTTCCAGACCCTCTCATCCCCAGCAGAATGCATACTTGCCCATCTCTCTAAAACTCTTGCATTTACCTCCCTAACCACCCAATCCATAAACAAACTAAACAACCATGGGGACATCACACACCCTGCCACAGATTGGCCTTCACTGGGAACCAATCACTCCCCTTTCTTCCTAAACGTACATATGCCTTACATCCTTGATAAAAACTTCTCTGCTTCTAGCAGCTTACCTCCCATACCATATATTCTTAAGACCTTCCACAGAGCATCTCTTTCAATCCTATCAAATGCCAACTCCAGATCCATAAATGCTACATACAAATCCATCTGTTTTTCTAAGTATTTCTCACATATATTTTTCAAAGCAAACACGTGATCCTCTAACACTTCTAAAACCACACTGCTCCTCCCCAATCTGATGCTCTGTACATACCTTCACCCTCTTAATCAATACTCTCCCATACAATTTTCCAGGAGTACTCAACAATTTTATGCCTCTGTAGTTTGAACACTCATCTTTATCCCCTTTGCCTTTGCACAATGGCACTACACATGCATTCCATTAATCATCGGGCACTTTACCATGATCCGTACATACACTGAATATCCTTACCAACCAATCAGCAAAACAGTCACCCCCTTTCTTAATAAATTAAACTGCAATACCATCCATACCTGTCACTCGCTGGATTTCATCTTCTGCAATGATTTCACCACCTCTTCTCTTTTCACCAAACCACTCTCCCTGACTCTCACTTTGCACACCATCCTGACCAAAACACCCTACATCTGCCATTCTATCACCTAACACATTCAAGAAACCTTTAAAATACTCACTCCATCTCTTCACTTCATCACAAACTGTTATCACTTTCCCCCTTGCCCCCTTCACCGGTGTTCCCATTTGTTCTCTTGTCTTACACACGTTACTGACCTCCTTCCAAAACATCTTTTCATTCTCCCTATTATCATTATCAATATTATCATTATCATTTTCTTTTTTTCATACCAATTTGCTGTTTCCCACATTAGTAAGGTAGAATCAAGAACAATTACTGAACCTTCGAGGAAAAGTCCTTGTCTAATCTTTCCCTTGTTTCTTTATTGTGTAAGCAATAATGTAGGAGGGGAGGATTTCCAGCTTCATTCTAAGTAATAATGTAGGAGGGGAGAAATTCCAATGCCATTCTAAGTAATGATGTACGAGGGGAGGATTTCCTGACCCATTCTCTCATTAAAGCAAAAGAAAAGTATCATCTCTTGGCGGGTGCAGCAGCCTGTCAGTGAGAGCCATATCATATCTCCATTTAATGCACCCCAACCTGCCCTCAGCTAGAGGCCTGTTCAAGGTACGGCATTAAAGAAGCAGCACTGGAGTTCAATAGTTATGGAGACTCTTTTGCCATGGCCATTCCTTTGAGGGAGTTCCCAAAGAAAACAGGCATCAGAGATACAGAAAGATATATAGATATATAGAATGGGCATTGGAGATATAGACAGACAGATAGTAACAGACAATCATAAGGATATCTCATGCCTAAAATCTTGTGGTTTTATTTAAGCGACCATTCTCTCTCCCTAAACAAAACACCAAGTAATGAACATATTTCTGATGAAAGGAAAATCACTTGTTCATTTACTCCATGTATATAAAAGTCTACCACTGTACAAATGTAAATAAAACTTAAATAAAATTGAAAAATCAATAATAAATAGCATGTGTTGTGCAGTGTTAAATCATGCCTGAAAAGAAACCACAGGGAAAGTATGGTGCTACATTGGATATATATAAGAAATAGCAACTTGATGAAAAACACACATCATACTATGGATGCCTGTCCACCACAACAAGGTTCACTTACAATTCTACCACACCAATACATAGGTACATGTTTATATTCTGTAAGGGGAGCATCACTTCAAATGAACTGCCCATTTTAAGAGATAAGCTTATGCTGAACTTGGATGAAGTAAGCAACTTTACCAACTTTAACCAAATTTGATGATTTAGCAAAGGCAATAATTCATTTAGAAGTAAGTATGGATGCCAGATATGGATAAATATCTTAATTTTCAATTTGAGGATTGGTTAAATGATGAACCTTACCATATATGGGCAAATCTCAAAAGAATCTAACGAAGCCACTGATCATAAGCTATAAGGTTCTAGAAACTTAATGCGCATATGAACTTTATGGTTAAAATTGTATGACCCACTCTTTATCAATATAGAAAGGGCAAGGGGATGAAAACATAAAGCAGGACCATAGACTTCATGAAATACTTTTTTTTCTTTTTCTTTCAAACTATTAGCCATTTCCCGCGTTAGCGAGGTAGCGTTAAGAACAGAGGACTGGGCCTTAGAGGGAATATCCTCACCTGGCCCACTTCTCTGTTCCTTCTTTTGGAAAATGAAAAAAAAATAAAAAAAAAACGAGAGGGGAGGATTTCCAGCCACCCACTCCCATGAAATACTATATTTCTAAAAACTAAAAGGAGGTGCTTATCTACTAAATACACATCACAAAACAGCCATAGGTAATAATACTTACATACAGACAAAGAAGACACAGACAACATGGGATCATAAAAAGGATGAAATCCCAGATAGCTGAAGCAGTCCAGTATGTGATGAAGTTCACACCAGATACAAACTGAAGATGTTTAGCTTTGGCTGTAAAAAAAAGGACTATAATTCAGATTTCTTAAAATGCTGCATTCCTTACATCTACAAAAATTCCATATGTATCCTAAAATATCAAAATATCCATTGGGTCTATCAATCTATCTATAACATAAATGCTTACTCCTGACATCTGGTACCTCAATTACTGTTAAACCAATATTTCAGAGACAAAAAAGTTATCAAAAAATGTTTCAAAAATACATTAAATCTATTTCATCAGTTATAATGATTATCATATGCAAGATAATTTATGAATAAGGCATACTTGTATATAGACACATAAGTACAGAAACTAGGTTAATAAATAATGTAGCCAACACTAGTGGTATATATGACTTAAAACCTTGTTAAATTTGGAAACAAAATACCATGTGAATATATCATTAATCATAACCCCCAGCTCTACACAATCATTCATATTGAGCATTTATGATATGATGAAAACTACATTCAACTCTCATCTAAGGGCACTATTCTGAGATAAACAGTTCCTTCTGCTATACTCTGTTTATTTGGGCCTGCACTTAAAAACTGACAACCGATATTGTTTACTCCTTGTTTGGTCCACTCTCCATACAAGGCCCAGGGCATGGAGCCCACTATTAATGAACCAGTCTCAACTGTCTTATCAAGATTATTATTATAATTCATTGGGGAATGAGGGAGTGGTTTAATCCTCGTAAGCAAAAATCGTAATCATTGATAAGAAAACAAACATAGAAATTACACAGAAATCATGCTTATTAAGAGTGTAAAAATAGTGTATCGGATATGGGAATAGCATCGCTAAAAAATATCACATTTGTTTTTCATTGTCATTCTGAAGAAATAGTGAGCATATATGTTTGTAAATGTTGAACAGTTATTTGTGAAATCAGAGCCATTGCTATGAGGGAAGGGTAAACGAAAACAGCTGTTTACTTATGGGAAAAATTATCTGCTGAAGGCAAGTGACAGTTGAATGACAGGTGACAGCTGATGGCTATGCTCAGTGTGGAGCCCTGAAGCTGGAAGCAGTGTTTCATCTGAAAACATTCCGATGGCATTACTTAGCAGTTTAATCGTCATAATCATATTTTCTTTTTTCTGGAACTATACCTTCTTCATGATTTTCACATCTAGACATTTTTGTTTTATAACTGAATATCAAACATCATCAATTATGTAGTTTCTGCATCCTTTGTCCATTCTATTCCTAGACTGGACTTTGAACTAATCATGTAACGGGATATCAGTTGTCAATTTTTAATGACACCTGAATAAACAGAGTATAGTGCTCTAGTGGGTAACCACTACATTTGAAACTTATTTCTCTTCAGGATGTGAGCAGGCTGCCAAAGCATACACTTGGAAAACTGAAATGATGTGGTCATAAAGCAGGGATGAACAAACTTTGACTTGCAAGCCATATGCTGCTACTGGCCAATAAAGTGTATTTCATTATGAATAAGAGACAGGGGACAGAAAAACATCCCTGCTTCTCATTTGCAACCTCTACTCAAAGATCACCCTCCCCATGAAATCACATCATTAATAAAACATGAATATGCAATAATGACTCATGAAGTGCCAAAAAACAACCTTCAAACCCATTCTTAAACTCCATTTTGCCAGGCATACATCCATCTGAAACTACAATCCCCAGGTTATAGAAGAGTTACAATGTAGACTTCTTTTCCTCCTTTCATTTTTCCCTTTTCCCATACATTTTCTAACTTTAAGTCAGGTCTATAAACATCTGCCAAGCCCTAGGTGATTTCTATTTTCTATTTCTCTTCCTTTCTCTTTCATCTGAGATGCACTTTGAGGTATAATTGGCCTATGCCATATTGGTCATAAACAAGGAAACAAAATAAAACAAAATAAACATATATTGAGAAAAATGCCCATTTACAAACACACTTCAATCATATAATCTGATTCCACTTACTACTACGTTCTTGGATGAGGAAAATGACAAATGAAGCAGTTAAGAAGGACATCCCAAAAGCCAAATTGAAGCCAATTTGAAAGCCCAGATTCTGTCGTTGGTCTTGTGTTAACTGTAAAAAGGTACATTATAATGATAAAAGTTTTTAAATAAAGCAAATAAGACTAAATATTTTCAGCCTAACAAAGGTTTTGAATATTCATATCTATCACATATACAGCATGCAGTTGTTATCTAATCATTCAGTTGACTTAACTCTGAAGAGGCTTTTAGATAATGCAAATACCACACTGTAATGTATATCTATATACATTATCTAAAATAAGTATATCTAAAATAAGACTGACAAATATGAAAGCACACCAGGACAGATAAGGGCTGTTTAAACATTGTACAAAACGAATTAGTAAGGGCATTCTACAATGCATTTTAACATGAGGTATATACCTGTTATGCAACTGCAAAGGGTAAGAAGGTAAACACTCTGATATTCTACTTCAGACACAGAAAAACCAATACAATAATCTAGCATAAATATAATAGTCATATGTGTTAATATGTATAACAATTTTAACTCTGAGAAACCATGTCAAAGTTATTCTACTGAATAACAAAGAAAAAACTTTTTTTTAGCGACCAATATGGCATGGGCAAAACTTGCTCCAGCATAGGCTCAGTTGAAAAAAAAAAAGAATAAAAAAAGGGAAAAATACAGAAAACAAAAACATCCTGGAGGTGTTTGTCAATACTTAAAGGAAGGTTATACAAAGAGAGAAAGACAAAAGAGGGAAGGGAATTCCACAGCTTAGCTGTTCGAGGGAAGTAGGAGGTAACATTACAGCCAATTCTCAAGTGACTAGACACCATGCAAAAACTGTGGGAAGCAGCAGCCAAATGCATGCCAGGGGCCTAATTCTTGGGGGTTCAGACAGATTCAGACAACTCATGAGACCAAATGACAAAATAATATCTACAAAATTGAAGAGAACAGCAACATTGCAGCATACAGAAAAGGAAGGTTGAAGAGAGGTGATGCCATGAGAATCAATGAGATGGAAGGCTTTTGATTCCATTCCAGTTAACAGAGAGGTGGAAGATGAGCCACCCCAGATGTGTGCACCATTTTCAATACTTGGGCGAATAAAACCCGTCTCCAAACGAAATATCTGCTCACACAAAACATAAACATGGGACCTCAACAACACTACTGACTTTTGACTTTGTAATGTTGATTATCAGGGGTTTCCAAGAAAGGTTGGAGAATATGGTAATGCACAACTTGTTCATGTTATAATCAAGCTGCAGCATGGTGTTTTGAAACTGAAGAGGGGAAAAAATGATTCTTAGAAACTGGGAGCATTATGGTATTTTGAAACTGAAGAGGGGGAAAAAAAAAACGATTCTTAGAAAGTCGTTTTTTTTCATAATTGATTGTCCTTTCCTGCGTTACCAAGGTAATGCCATAAAACAAACAAAGAAAGGCCACACTCACTCACAACCATTTTCTAGCTGTAATGAGTAATGCACTGAAACCAAAGGTCCCTATCCAATACCAGGCTCCACAGTCCACAGACCTTTCCATGGTTCACCCAAGATGCTTTACATGCTCTGGTTTAGTCTACTGATCACACACTCTTCAAAGCAGACACCTAATCCACTTCTGAAACTACACTGTTCCTCTGCAATCTGATGCTTTGTACATGCCTTCATCCTCTCAATCACTACTCTCCTATAAAACTTACCAAGTAAATTTAATGAACCTTTGTAGTTTAAACACTCATCTTTTTCCCCTACCTTAAAACAATGGCACTTTACATACATTCTACCAATCCTAAGGCACCTCACCATGATCCATATATACCGTGAAAATCTTATTTAACCAACCAACAACAAAATCACACCCTTTCTTGTCAAATCCAACTGGGGAGAAATTGCATTTTGGCAATATCAAATTTTACAATGTTATTGCTTCTCCACTCCAAAATGCTGCAGAGGTCTGAAATGAGAGAGGTAAGATGATCAGTAAGAGTAAGAGAATGAGTATTAAAAGGGTGGGGAGGAACAATGAGTAGAATTAAGCAAAGTGGAATCATCAGCATAAGAGTGCACAGGGTTAAAAGTAGAAGAAAGATCATTTACTGAGAGAAGAAAGAACACCACCATTATTAGGAAAGGATGGGGAAGTCATTCCATTGATGATTATTGTGATGGAACGGCTACAGAGCAAACAATATGTTTGAGAACTGAGAGAAGGAATGAAACTAAAGAAGGGGGAGTTCAGTAGAGACTTACACCACAACCTGTCAAGTGCTTTGGAGATGTTGAGAGCTATGACAAAAGAAAGTTTCACTAAAGTTCTTGAAAGAAGAGGATCAAAGGCAAGTCACACAGGACAGATCATCAGCAAACCTAGTACTGCAAAATCTATACCAGTGATCTGAGTGAATGGAATAGGATACTGACTGTTTTAGAAAGAGATTTCAGAAAAGCTACAAAAGACTCAGGAGATAGCAGAAGTGCGAGCAATTGGACGGGTTAGAGCTGTCTCCTTTCTAAGGGATGGGCTGTAACAAGGCATGCATCCAAGCAGATGGGATAGTCTGGGGTTTTAGGCAGAGGCAAAATAGGTAAGCAGGGATGGGCACCAGTTCAGAGGGACACTCCCTTAGAACACAAGGAGGTACACCATCAGATCCATTTGCCTTGTCCAACTGAAGCCAGGAGAGTACCTAGAAGACCCTAGATGAGAAGAATATACAAGATGACACAAGTTCAGTGGGAGGAGATGGGTTCAGAGGATTAGAAGCTCAATCATCCAAAGTCGAGTCTGTGGAAAACAAGTTATCACAAAGAGTGGCTTTATCAGATGGAGAGTTAGCAATAGACTGATCAGGCCAAAAAAGAGGAGGAAATTTTAAATTACAGTTGTTAGATATGACTTTAAGTGAGAACCAAATAGATTGCCAGAAGACAAAGTCAAGTCAGCACACTTACTTTTTTAAGATACAGACAGCACTTAGCTATAAGAAAAGCAGCTTTGCAATGATTCTGAGCAGAAATGAAAGCAGAATGCATTTCAGGGGAGGGAAAGATTTTCATGGTTCAGTAAGCATAGTCTCTGAAATGACATGAATCAGAGGAGAATCAATCAAACCACATTAGCTGAGAAAAACACCTGGGATATATGACTTTACCCCAGCCATATGGGGAAAAAGATCTGGGGTATAGAACTCTATCCCAGCCAAGTTAACTTCAACTATGCATTCAGTAAGAAACAAGGCATTCCAACCACAGAAGCAGTACCTATTCCAATCAAAACTGCCAGATATAAGATTATGGTCAGAGGACCTTAATCCATTAAAGGTGGATGATTTTTTTTTTATACATCTGTGTAAGGTGGCATATTCTAGGAATAATAAAGTATCAGAGAATAAGCCAATACATACATAAATACTTAGAAAAGCAAATGGATTTGTATGTAGCATTTATGGATCTGGAGAAGGCATATGATAGAGTTGATAGAGATGCTCTGTGGAAGGTATTAAGAATATATGGTGTGGGAGGCAAGTTGTTAGAAGCAGTGAAAAGTTTTTATTGAGGATGTAAGGCATGTGTACGTGTAGGAAGAGAGGAAAGTGATTGGTTCTCAGTAAATGTAGGTTTGCGGCAGGGATGTGTGATGTCTCCATGGTTGTTTAATTTGTTTATGGATGGGGTTGTTAGGGAGGTGAATGCAAGAGTTTTGGAAAGAGGGGCAAGTATGAAGTCTGTTGGAGATGAGAGAGCTTGGGAAGTGAGTCAGTTGTTGTTCGCTGATGATACAGCGCTGGTGGCTGATTCATGTGAGAAACTGCAGAAGCTGGTGACTGAGTTTGGTAAAGTGTGTGAAAGAGGAAAGTTAAGAGTAAATGTGAATAAGAGCAAGGTTATTAGGTACAGTAGGGTTGAGGGTCAAGTCAATTGGGAGGTAAGTTTGAATGGAGAAAAACTGGAGGAAGTAAAGTGTTTTAGGTATCTGGGAGTGGATCTGGCAGCAGATGGAACCATGGAAGTGGAAGTGAATCATAGGGTGGGGGAGGGGGCGAAAATCCTGGGAGCCTTGAAGAATGTGTGGAAGTCGAGAACATTATCTCGGAAAGCAAAAATGGGTATGTTTGAAGGAATAGTGGTTCCAACAATGTTGCATGGCTGCGAGGCGTGGGCTATGGATAGAGTTGTGCGCAGGAGGGTGGATGTGCTGGAAATGAGATGTTTGAGGACAATGTGTGGTGTGAGGTGGTTTGATCGAGTAAGTAATGTAAGGGTAAGAGAGATGTGTGGAAATAAAAAGAGCGTGGTTGAGAGAGCAGAAGAGGGTGTTTTGAAATGGTTTGGGCACATGGAGAGAATGAGTGAGGAAAGATTGACCAAGAGGATATATGTGTCGGAGGTGGAGGGAACGAGGAGAAGTGGGAGACCAAATTGGAGGTGGAAAGATGGAGTGAAAAAGATTTTGTGTGATCGGGGCCTGAACATGCAGGAGGGTGAAAGGAGGGCAAGGAATAGAGTGAATTGGATCGATGTGGTATACCGGGGTTGACGTGTGGATGTGTGTGTGTATACATTGTGTATGGGGGTGGGTTGGGCCATTTCTTTCGTCTGTTTCCTTGCGCTACCTCGCAAATGCGGGAGACAGCGACAAAGCAAAATAAAAAATAAAAAATACATAAATTGATAAAACTGGATGAAAAACGAAGGTAGGAGGTGTCACTTACACAATACTACTGACTGTGGGGGAAGGGGAGGAGTAGCCGTCCACTCGGGGTTAGGCGGCTTATCAGGTGCACCTGGGACGAGGCTAAGGCACTCTACTATGTACGTCTGTTTACATGTCAGAGATGCCAAATCACCCAATTTCACCATACAATTATGATGTAAAAGGGCCCAACGTTATGTCACGTTGCCCACCTACTACTGTATGAACATTAGATATCAGCTAATACTGCCACTGACTGTGGATGGGAGAGTGAGGGTAGCTGTTTACAGGAATGGGTAAACAGATGTCATGATAGTAGATGACAGTGATGCCACATCGCCAAAATTCAAATAAACAATTACAACACAAAATAGCCCAATGTTATGTAACATTGCCCGGCTTCTACCGTACAAACTTTAGGTAGTGTCATCTGCCTTTAAATGGTTAAGGGTGCAGAAATGGTGTTTGAATAGAGGGAGGGCTCAGGGGTAAAAATGAGGTCAAGTGTGTAAAAGAGTGGTTGTGACAATCAGGAAATTGAGTAGAGTTCTTAATTAATTGTTTCAGACCATTAATGACAAAAATAAAAGGCCTTGGCACCACCATGATCATCCTGTTTACAGCCTAACCAATCATCATGTTGTACATTGAAATCCCTTGTATAGAAGACCAGAGCATGTGGATGTGAAGACAGCAAGGCTTTTATCTATCTATCTGTCTGTATCTCAGATGATGATTCCCTCTTAGAACTCCCATCAAGTGGGTGGTCATGACAAAAGAATCACCACTTATCCCTGCCCTTAATTCCCCTCTTGCATTCACCATTCCATCCATTCTTCCATCACTTCTCTCCCTCCGGTACTCTTCCAATCTAACTCCCCAAGTCACAGGTGGTCTTCCTCTCACACCAACCCCCCTTTAACTGTACTATCATACACTCTCCTTGTAAACACCCAGTCTTGCTTTCTTTCCACACATCCAAATCAACTTAAAGTAATACCTTTCATCCACTAAACCACTCAAAAATTCATTCCCTTTGCATTCATTCCCTACCATAACAAATCTCTCATGCACCCCCTCATTTCTTTCTTCATTCCATCTATTTACACCACATGCTTCTCTCAAATAACTTACTTCCACAGCCTTGATTCTAGACCTTTCTGGCTCTTTCATGTCTATGTTTTGGATGCATAGGTTAGGGTCGGGAGGACTATGCTGTCCCTTAATCCTTTCCTCACTTCCATACTTGCACCAATATCCTTCACTACTCTATAAAGGGACCAAATGACTCTTCTAACCTGTACTGCACTCTTCCTCATCTCTCTTTCCATATAACCAAATTTACCCAAGATAGCTCCTAAATACTTAAATTCTCTCATCTCTTCCAGTCTTTCTCCCCCATTAACTACAACACGGTTTAGTACACTTTCTTCTCGCACTTGCACTCTATAGGGTTTTGCAAAATCTGTACTTTCACTCAGTTTCCTTTCAAATACCATCACTTCACTTTTATTTGCATTTATGTTCAGTTCCCTACCCTTACACACCTCATAAAACAAACTTACAATACTCTGCAACTGCTCTTCACTCTCATCAAACAACACAGCATCATCCACAAGCAGGCTTGTCACTGGCCATAAAATCTTACCTACACACTCCATCTCTGCACCCCCCTTTCCAAAATTTTGCTTTCACCTTTCTTATCACTCCATGTTCAAAAGTTATGGCTACATCACCCAGCCCCACCTCACACCTTCATGTATACCAAAACTTTTGCTCTACTCTCATTACACTCTTATCCATGCATATGCTACTCTATAAAAGGCTTTCACACTATCCAACAGTTGTCCCCATACCCCATACACAATTAACAAATCCCATATGCATTACATTTGACTGTCATACACTTTCTCCAGATCTATAATAGTTGCATGCAGCTTCATAACTTCTGCTAGATACTTTTCCACAGTCTTTTCACCACAAAAATCAGATGCACAAATCCCCTACATTTCCTAAAACCCCCTTGTTCCTCACCAATTCTGCATTCAATCACTCTCATCACTCTTTCAATCAACATTCTTGCATACACTTTTCCTGGTAAATTTAACAGACTTTGTGGCATGGAGTCAAAAAGTTAATGAGTTGCACAATGTCAAAGGAATTGGAGGGAAATAAACAAAACACAAAAGCAAGGTAACAGAGGGGAGAGAGATTTTGACCTAGATGGCATCAGAGTCAGGAATCTCAAGATCCACAAGGCATGCAACAGGTGTCTTTGTACTGCAGTTGGCACAAAACCCTACCCTTGGAGCAGA
Source organism: Panulirus ornatus (assembly GCF_036320965.1). Lineage (NCBI taxonomy): Eukaryota > Metazoa > Arthropoda > Malacostraca > Decapoda > Palinuridae > Panulirus > Panulirus ornatus. The sequence continues at coordinate 3,873,851 of NC_092231.1, forward strand.
ACAAATAACAGAAATTATAGTTACAGATCTGATGGGGTAAAGGAGAAGTAGCCTTGGAGAGCTGGATTTTGGACAGAAGAAAATGATAGGGAGAGAGGTGAACAGGTGGTGTTTAACAGAAGAAAAGTTAGAACTAGGTTTGCGAATGTTGCAGAAATGGGTAGGACCACAAAAGTTGCATAAATTATAACAAAAGAGCCAGCTCTAAGAGATGTAGCTCTGGATATGGGGTGGATCCCTTCTGAATGATGGTGGTCAAAAGGACCATGGGCTCCACTCAACCCCATTTGACTGGTGGCACTGTTCCAAACTGATGCCAGAGAATTATATGATTGTTGTATTGCCATAATCCTGAAATAATGAAAAGTATGAAAAACAGAAAAAATAAAGGTATGTGTGAGTTAAATTTTGTTACTTGCTGTTTATGAGAAAAAAGAGTATGGGGTTGGGGTTGAATGCCAGCAAACCACATGTGAGCAAGGCATGGTAAAAAAGACAGAAAAACAAACACCACAGTGCTGGCTTACTGCAACTATCTGCCACTATCCCTTCTGAAACCTAGCAACATTCTTAGTTTGCTCATACAAGTAGCTACTCCTTAACATATTAATGCTTTGTTACCTTCTCTATGTCTGTCCTTGGTAGAGGATGATTTGATGTTGAAATTGTGATGTTGTTATTCCCCGTCACAGCATGTATCACAGCTGTATCTGCAATGGCCAAGGCCAAAGGCGGAGTGTGAAAAGGTTGGTTGTTAAAAAAAGCTAAGACATAAGATCCATATCTATTACCTTCCATCTGGAAACCAACCATCCAATGCTGGTTGAAAGAAGGAAGGTCACTTTCAGCCTAAAGAAAGAGAAAGAAAAGTATTTTTTAGATTTCTATAAAAGCACCTCTATCTAAAACCATAAATATGAAATACATATAGCAATTCCCTACGAGTATGGTCATGCCTTTAAAATAGCGTCTCATTTACTAGTCTAAGACATATTCAATACAAACTAAATGAATGACTCTCACATTCAAAGTAGAGTAGAACAAGCAGAGTCTCCTTATTTGTGACTGAATACTAACAATGAATAAAGTTTCAAGCATAAATGGCCTAACAGTAATGCTTTACATATGCACTGAAGAAATAAACAGGTTGGTTGACATCTAATGTAAACACTTTTTGGTGACAATGTCAGGTAGTGGAGGAAACCACATATATAATGCAGACAGTGAGGTTCATACACAGTGGTTTATGGAACAACTTAACCCACACAAGGAATATGGACCAGAAAATGAAAATGTCTCAACATGTGCAGAAAACATAGAACGACCAACTGAGATGCTGTTTAAAACCTCATCATAAAAGTAACAGGGAAGTTACACTGACTACTGATTTGTGCCCCTTAAAATTTAAGCAAGAACTGAAAAATACTGGAAACAAAAAATAAACTGATGAATTCCTGGCTTTAAGAAATTTTAAGAGATAACTTAAGTTCAGAAGGAAGAGGTCATGCATAACAAATCTCTTGAACTTGGTTGCCCAGTAAGCAAAATTATGAAAAAGAAAGTCAGAGATAGAGAAAAATGAAAATTTTGAAAAAGAATAACTACCTCTCAACCAAAGGTAAAACCCTGTGAACATTTGAGGAGGCACTTGCTCAGTAAGGAACTTGAAGGAGGGTAAAACCATAATTTTACCTCCTAACTTTATATGTTTCATTGAGAAATCTTTCAATCCATTTAAGTTAAATGAGGTAAGTAGACACCCATTCATAGGGCTTACTGTACATTTAGCTACTCATCAAGGCCTATAATGCCATGGTGCAGCAGTAAGCCAGAACCAAGGAATTATTTTCCCTATTCACTCATTAACCATTGGCTTGGGCCTGTTACTGCTGGGAATTAACATATGCATTTTTGAAAAGGAAGGCGGGGAAGGACAGGAATGGTCCCTTACAATGATACCAATGTGACTTTTAAGGGCAAGGAACAAGAGGGAAGGTGCTGCAAGTTGATGTCAAGCAACAATCCACTGGTATGAAGAGTACCAGTGAATGGGGTAGGTGGTCACTTGGTGCAACATCCCCTGTATATCATGGTGTCACAGGCCTGGGTGAGTTGCTGTATGGTTACTGAGTCTAGTCAAAAAGCACCCAGAAGCCTCATATATATTCTATAAAGAAAATGATTACAACCAATTTTAATGGGAAAATAAGTGTTTGAAGCCTCATCAAAAGAAAGTTCTCTCCCTCTCTCTCTCTCTCTCTCTCAAAGAGTTTTGTCTATATGTAAGGAAAGGGATAATGAACAAAGAAAGAAACCTCATGTGAGCAAAGAATGGGAAACAAATTGACTGGAAGTGTTCACTTGGGGTTTTTGCCTATTATTCTTAAGGAGAATGGGGCTTTATCATTTTCCTTGCTCATTGGTTTACTCCTATTAAGAAGAAATATATATGCAATGGTAGTCAAGTCTTGATGCATGTCATTACAGGCCATAATAATGTACAGTGAGAATCAGTATACTCAAAAAATCAACACTAACAGAGTATCAATATCAACAAACAATCCTCTCAAAATGTCCATAATCTTCTTAGTATCCATAAAAACTGACATAAAAATGTTTGAAAAAATGAATTACAATAGGCCTTACTTGATTTAAAATAAAGGTAGAAAAATTAGAACTTGGCTCAATCAATGTCATCTTGTTACGTCCATGGAAACTTGACTCAAAGGCTTCTTCCAGAGCTTGGGTATGTTTATTTGGCTGAAGAATCTGCACTGGTGTTACTGTTCCATCAAAGTTCTGTAAAACGATTACAAGTCATTAAGAACATTTGCAGCTCAATCTAATGTGATCAAGTAGTTTGGTTTCATAATTATCATGAGAATGTTACATTACAAACTGACAGAAAATTAATTTTAGGAGTATAAAATACCTTTCTCTTCCTGGAAAACATATGAATATTAGAAGACATACCTATGGCCTGACAGAATAAACACTTGTTGATAAGAAGTCAAACTACCTAACAAAAGTGGTCAGCTTTCTTCAAATGAGAGCCACCAAAAGCTCATCAATCAAGTCAAGTTGACTTGGATTCTTCAACAAGAGACTCACTGCCTCAATGAACAATGATGAACTTAATATCCCGGTCGTTAGCTTGCCTTGCTGTAGGCTACACAACAGGTAGTACTTCATTCAGACATGTTAAAAAAAGTTAATGACTTAGCAATAGGTGTGGGTGGTATGGCACTGTATTTTTATAGTAAGTAGGCTGCTCAGGTGCAAAAGTGTCCCTCATACTTAGATATTCATTTTCTTCATTACACAATTCAAACAATAGCTCACCCACAACAAATTGTCTGCATCTCCACATAAGTCTTCAATCACTCTTTTAATGCCAAAAAGACACAAATCTAGCTCACATCTTCCAGTCACCTTAACTGAACAATCTCTCCCACTGAACAAAACACCAACCATTCTAGGCATCACATATGACCCACAAAAAATATAAACACAAAAGCAGAATGCAAACAAAATGTCCTTAAAATAATACCTGGCACCATATTTGGACAACAAAAAGAATCCCCAACGTTTTAAGCAAACAATTCATTTACGTCACTTTAAATTCTGCCTTACCTGCCAGGTCTTTCACATACTCAAAAGTGAACACTTACCACCTACAAAATTAAACAAAGATCCTTCCAATATAGACCCACCTCAATATGCTCAGCACCCAGCATTATGCAACAGCACTAGACCCCTCCCATCTAAAGAATGCAATAACTAGCCAAAACCACCAAGTATAAATAAAAAGCTTATCCCTGCTTTAAACTTCAGTAACCTCTACACTCAAATCTCACCACCCTCAACAAATATAACACTGACAAAACACATACACACTGATATCATCAGAGTCACTAGACAACTGACCTCCCATCTTAATTCTAATTCCAACCTAACAGACATACATCCATTAAAAACCACACTCCCAAGACAAACTAATGTCACACTCACTTATGCCCTGGATATCATCCATCACTACAGCACTACAAACACAGTTTCAACATATTCCTAAACCCTTCATGCCCATGATGCATGTGCCTTGCTCATCTGAGCACAGACACATAAAAAACATCACAACACTATGACCTATGGCCCCAACCAGTGCTGCAGGAGACTAATAAGAATAAAAGAGATTCCTGGGGCAGGAAGTGAGTACTAAGTATGCATATGTGGTAAAGGACTTTGCCTGCTGGGCTACCTAGCAATGCATAGAAAAAATGTCTTTCTTAAAAAACTTTTGAAAAGGCTTTCAAGACCAACATGTGGTAGCTCAAAGCCTTGCTCATATTCTTAAAATTATTATTTTTTTTATTATTATACTTTGTCGCTGTCTCCCGCGTTTGCGAGGTAGCGCAAGGAAACAGACGAAAGGAATGGCCCAACCTCCCCCCATACACATGTATATACATACGTCCACACACGCAAATATACATACCTACACAGCTTACCATGGTTTACCCCAGACGCTTCACATGCCTTGATTTAATCCACTGACAGCACGTCAACCCCGGTATACCACATCGCTCCAATTCACTCTATTCCTTGCCCTCCTTTCACCCTCCTGCATGTTCAGGCCCCGATCACACAAAATCTTTTTCACTCCATCTTTCCACCTCCAATTTGGTCTCCCTCTTCTCCTCATTCCCTCCACCTCCGACACATATATCCTCTTGGTCAGTCTTTCCTCACTCATTCTCTCCATGTGCCCAAACCACTTCAAAACACCCATGGAAGCGGAAGTGGATCATAGGGTGGGGGAGGGGGCGAAAATTCTGGGGGCCTTGAAAAATGTGTGGAAGTCGAGAACATTATCTCGGAAAGCAAAAATGGGTATGTTTGAAGGAATAGTGGTTCCAACAATGTTGTATGGTTGCGAGGCATGGGCTATGGATAGAGTTGTGCGCAGGAGGATGGATGTGCTGGAAATGAGATGTTTGAGGACAATGTGTGGTGTGAGGTGGTTTGATCGAGTGAGTAACGTAAGGGTAAGAGAGATGTGTGGAAATAAAAAGAGCGTGGTTGAGAGAGCAGAAGAGGGTGTTTTGAAGTGGTTCTTAAAATTATACCTCCAAAATCTAGGGTTTCTAGGTGCTATAGTTTGGCAAATAGGTAAAAAATGGCTTTTCAGAAGTTCTTCAAGACTTACTGTGTAGTTGCTCAAAAACTTTCCCAGATTCTGAAGTGCCTAAACCCAATATCTGGGGTCTTTTGGTACTTCATTTTGGCTGTGAAAATGTAAAGCACAAACATTTGATAATATACTGATAATGTAAAAAGAATAATTGCCCTAAAAATATCCTAAAGGGTACCTGACTCTTAAATCCAGCACAGAATAGGGCAATTTGTGCTGATCTGGCAGGCTGAATGAGAAAAGCATCATGTTTTCATAAATTTTTGGGTTTTCTACTGCTGTCATCAGTGCCTCAGACAGGATAAAGCACATGAAAACTATAGCATCCACTACTATATGCCATTTTTTCTTTACCAGCTTACCTATAATGAAGATGTGATTGCACAGTCTAAGAAGAAATCCTGCTTGGCTCCATCTGTTCCCACTTTTAGAAAGTGATGACACAGGAATGAAGGATTCCCAAACCTGTTTTACCCTACTTAATTACCTATGACAAGCAGGAATTACATGACTAGCATTCTTTTTCACCAAGCCCAAGGAATTGTGAAGAGAGGCAAACAAGAAAAAATAATATTAGTACAAATATTTGCTGGGGTAAAATGCCTAAAAAGAAAAAAACAAGCAAGCTACTGATGGGGTGTGTTACCATGAAAACAGAATTATTTTCAAAGTCTAGCCTAGTATCTTTCTCATCTTACACCTAATGTTCAATCGTAGTGTTAGTATGTCTAAATTAGCTAGTGGCCATGGTAATTTTCATAACACAGGTAAGATAACAAGAAAAGTTGTATGTCACTGGCAAAATCATGTGGGTGTTCAACAAAACAGATTTCATTATTACAATATAGATAATGGTGTATTCATCATTTGTGTTCTAAGGCATTCAATGGAAAACAAGTACTTATTATTAGTATACACGAACATATGAATGACCTGATCTGAAGAATGGAGAAAAGAAGGTGCAGCTGGATTTCAAATGAACTTCTGTTTCCATGGCATGATGAAACCCAGTCCTTAACTTGTTTATACATTTTTTCATTTTCAGGTTTATATCTGCCTTCAATTTAGTGTTTTTTCTATATCTTGCAGATAAGGCTGTGCAGAAGAGGATGGATGTATTGGAAATGAAAATGTTTGAGGACAAAATGCAGTACAAGGTGCTTTGATCGATTAACTTATGAAAGGGTAAGAGAGAGGTGTCGTAATAAAAAGAGTATGGTTGACAGAGTTGAAGAAGTTGTGCTGAAATGGTTTGGACATATGGAGAGAATGATAGGATATGTAGACAAAGAGGAGATGTGTGTCAGAAGAGGAGGGAAGAAGGAGAATGGAGCGACCAAATTGGAGATGGCTAGATGGGGTGAAAAAGATTTTGGGCAACCAGGGTCTATACATGCAGGAGGGTGAAAGACATGGACAAGATAGAGTGAACTGGAACGATGTGGTATACTGGGGTCAATGTGCCATCAGTAGACTGAACCACGGCATGTGAAGCATCCTAGGTAAACCATGGAAAGGCTTGTGGGGCCTGGTAGTGGATTGGGAGCTGTGGTTCCACTGCATTACACATGACAACTAGATACTGGATGTGAGTAGAAGAAGCCTTTCTTTGTCTGTTCTCAGTGCTGATGTGAGAAAAGGTGATCATGTATGAAAAAAGTGTTGTAAGACTATTATTGAAGTTTACATGGTCTGTACTGCATGTGTCTCTAATATCAGCCCCAGTATTATCTGCTTAGATTGAATGATGATAAGTACTCATCCTCATGATTTATATTCATCTATCAGCTGATTCATCTTTTAATACAACAGTCTTGCTTTTCTATGTATCCATATCAAAAGCAAAAAAGACTGTCATTAACACACTTGAAAAAATTTCAGAAACTTACATTCAGAGTGAAGTGAACTTGTGGTGGAGAATCATTAACTCCAGGAAGAGTTTGTGCTACTACTAGGGCCAGGATCAAGAATGCGACTGGGATAATGTTCTGAAAAGAAAACATAACAAAGAATAAATATCAAAATACTGCTTGGGAAAAGAAGTTTTGAAGAAATGGAACCTTTTTGAAATCCTTGACTCCCTCATGTGAGCCTTTTCTAAAAAAAAAATACCAAGAAGGCCTTAAATTTTTGTTGCAGTGACCAGCAAAACTACTGGTCCCAGTTCCAGCACCTATGAGGCCTTTAATGGTTTCCATCCAATGGCACCTTCTACTACCCCTATCTTTCTGAAGACCAAACCAAGGCCAGACTAAATAAAAATAAATGAAGAATGTAGACAATGTGCTATAACTAATATCAACATTCTAACATGAACATGTAAATATACTGAAATATCATACATAATCATTTTTGATTTTCGAAAGGAAGAAACAGAGAAGGGGGCCAAGTGGGGATTTCCCTCAGAGGCTCAGTCCTCTGTTCCTAAAGCTACCTCGCTACTGCGGGAAATGGCGAATAGTATGAAAAAAAAGATAAAAAAAAAAATACACTTTCGAGGTAGCACAAGTAAACAGACAAAAGAAATGGCCCAACCCACCCCCATACACATGTATATACATACACGTCCACACACGCAAATATACATACCCATACATCTCAATGTACACATATATATACACACACAGACACATACATATATACACATGCACACAATTCACACTGTCTGCCTTTATTCATTCCCATCACCACCTCGCCACACATGGAATAACATCCCCCTCACCCCTCATGTGTGCGAGGTAGCGCTAGGAAAAGACAACAAAGGCCCCATTCGTTCACACTCAGTCTCTAACTGTCATGCAATAATGCCCGAAACCACAGCTCCCTTTCCACATCCAGGCCCCACACAGCTTTCCATGGTTTACCCCAGACGCTTCACATGCCCTGATTCAATCCTTTGACAGCACGTCGACCCCGGTATACCACATCGATCCAATTCACTCTATTCCTTGCCCGCCTTTCACCCTCCTGCATGTTCAGGCTCTGATCACTCAAAATCTTTTTCACTCCATCTTTCCACCTCCAATTTGGTCTCCCACTTCTCCTTGTTCCCTCCACCTCCGACACATATATCCTCTTGGTCAATCTTTCCTCACTCATCCTCTCCATGTGCCCAAACAATTTCAAAACACCCTCTTCTGCTCTCTCAACCACGCTCTTTTTATTTCCACACATCTCTCTTACCCTAACATTACTTACTCGATCAAACCACCTCACACCACATATTGTCCTCAAACATCTCATTTCCAGCACATCCACCCTCCTGCGCACAACTCTATCCATAGCCCATGCCTCGCAACCATACAATATTGTTGGAACCACTATTCCTTCAAACATAGCCATTTTTGCTTTCCAGGATAATGTTCTCAACTTCCACACATTCTTCAAGGCTCCCAGGATTTTCGCCCCCTCCCCCACCCTATGATTCACTTCCGCTTCCATGGTTACATCCGCTGCCAGATCCACTCCCAGATATCTAAAACACTTTACTTCCTCCAGTTTTTCTCTTCAAACTTACCTCCCAATTGAGATATATAATATATATCTCTTGACCTCCTGCCTCTTTCTTTTATACATCTCCCACTGATTTGCATTTTTCCCTGCAAAAATCATCCCAATGCCTCTCTCTTCTATTTCACTAATAATCTTACTTCTTCATCCCACCACTCACTACCCTTTCTAATCAACCCACCTCCCACACTTCTCATGCCACAAGCATCTTTTGCGCAAGCCATCACTGCTTCCCTAAATACATCCCATTTCTCCCCCACTCCCCTTACCTCCTTTGTTCTCACCTTTTTCCATTCTGTACTCAGTCTCTCCTGGTACTTCCTCACACAAGTCTCCTTCCCAAGCTCACTTACTCTCACCACGCTCTTCACCCCAACATTCTCTCTTCTTTTCTGAAAACCCATACAAATCTTCACCTTCGCCTCCACAAGATAATGATCAGACATCCCTCCAGTTGCACCTCTCAGCACATTAACATCCAAAAGTCTCTCTTTCGCGCGCCTGTCAATTAACACGTAATCCAATAACGCTCTCTGGCCATCTCTCCTACTTACATACGTATACTTATGTATATCTCGCTTTTTAAACCAGGTATTCCCAATCACCAGTCCTTTTTCAGCACATAAATCTACAAGCTCTTCACCATTTCCATGTACAACACTGAACACCCCATGCATACCAATTATTCCCTCAACTGCCACATTACTCACTTTTGCATTCAAATCACCCATCACTATAACCCAGTCTTGTGCATCAAAACCACTAACACACTCATTCAGCTGCTCCCAAAACACTTGCCTCTCATGATCTTTCTTCTCATGCCCAGGTCAAGAGAAAGATGCAAGCGGTGAAAAAGAGGGCAAATGAGCGATGGGGTGAGAGAGTATCATTAAATTTTAGGGAGAATCAAAAGATGTTCTGGAAGGAGGTAAATAAAGTGCGCAAGACAAGGGAGCAAATGGGAACTTCAGTGAAGGGGGCTAATGGGGAGGTGATAACAAGTAGTGGTGATGTGAGAAGGAGAAGGAGTGAGTATTTTGAAGGTTTGTTGAATGTGTTTGATGATAGAGTGGCAGATATAGGGTGTTTTGGTCGAGGTGGTGTGCAAAGTGAGAGGGTTAGGGAAAATGATTTGGTAAACAGAGAAGAGGTAGTAAAAGCTTTGCTGAAGATGAAAGCCGGCAAGGCAGTAAGTTTGGATGGTATTGCAGTGGAATTTATTAAAAAAGGGGGTGACTGTATTGTTGACTGGTTGGTAAGGTTATTTAATGTATGTATGACTCATGGTGAGGTGCCTGAGGATTGGCAGAATGCTTGCATAGTGCCATTGTACAAAGGCAAAGGGGATAAGAGTGAGTGTTCAAATTACAGAGGTATAAGTTTGTTGAGTATTCCTGGTAAATTATATGGGAGGGTATTGATTGAGAGGGTGAAGGCATGTACAGAGCATCAGATTGGGGAAGAGCAGTGTGGTTTCAGAAGTGGTAGAGGATGTGTGGATCAGGTGTTTACTTTGAAGAATGTATGTGAGAAATACTTAGAAAAGCAAATGGATTTGCATGTAGCATTTATGGATCTGGAGAAGGCATATGATAGAGTTGATAGAGATGCTTTGTGGAAGGTACTAAGAATATATGGTGTGGGAGGCAAGTTGTTAGAAGCAGTGAAAAGTTTTTATCGAGGATGTAAGGCATGTGCACAGGTAGGAAGAGAGGAAAGTGATTAGTTCTCAGTGAATGTAGGTTTGCGGCAGGGGTGTGTGATGTCTCCATGGTTGTTTAATTTGTTTATGGATGGGGTTGTTAGGGAGGTGAATGCAAGAGTTTTGGAAAGAGGGGCAAGTATGCAGTCTGTTGTGGATGAGAGAGCTTGGGAAGTGAGTCATTTGTTGTTCGCTGATGATACAGCGCTGGTGGCTGATTCATGTGAGAAACTGCAGAAGCTGGTGACTAAGTTTGGTAAAGTGAGTGAAAGAAGAAAGCTGAGAGTAAATGTGAATAAGAGCAAGTTTATTAGCTACAGTGTGGTTGAGGGGCAAGTCAATTGGGAGGTAAGTTTGAAAGGAGAAAAACTGGAGGAAGTGAAGTGTTTTAGATATCTTGGAGTGGATTTGGCAGCAGATGGAACCATGGAAGTGGAAGTGAATCATAGGGTGGGGGAGGGGGCGAAAGTTCTGCGAGCACTGAAGAATGTGTGGAAGTCGAGAACATTATCTTGGAAAGCAAAAATGGGTACGTTTGAAGGAATAGTGGTTCCAACAATGTTGTATGGTTGCGAGGCGTGGGCTATGGATAGAGTTGTGCAGAGGAGAGGATGTGCTGGAAATGAGATGTTTGAGGACAATATGTACTGAGGTGGTTTGATCGAATAAAAAATAACAGGGTAAGAGAGATGTGTTGTAATAAAAAGAGTGTGGTTGAGAGAGCAGAAAAGGGTAATTTGAAATGGTTTGGGCACATGGAGAGAATGAGTGAGGAAAGATTGACCAAGAGGATATATGTGTCAGAGGTGGAGGGAACGAGAAGAAGTGGGAGACCAAAGTGGAGGTGGAAAGATGGAGTGAAAAAGATTCTGAGTGATCGAGGCCTGAACATGCAGGAGGGTGAAAGGCGTGCAAGGAATAGAGTGAACTAGACCGATGTGGTATGCCGGGGTTGACGAGCTGTCAATGGACTGAACCAGGGCATGCGAAGCGTCTGGGGTAAACTATGGAAAGTTCTCTGGGGCCTGGATGTGCATAACCATCCAAACCCGCTGCCTTGCTGGCTTTCATCTTCTGCAAAGCTTTTACCACCTCTTCTCTGTTTACCAAATCATTCTCCCCAACCCTCTCACTTTGCACACCACCTCAACCAAAACTCCCTATATCTGCCACTCTCATCAAACACATTCAACAAACCTTCAAAATACTCACTCCGTCTCCTTCTCACATCACCACTACCTGTTATAACCTCCCCATTTGCCCCCTTCACTGATGTTCCCATTTGTTCCCTTGTCTTACGCACTTTATTCACCTCCTTCCAAAACATCTTTTTTATTCTCCCTAAAATTTAATCATCCTCTCTCACCCCAACGCTCATTTGCCCTCTTTTTCACCTCTTGCACCTTTCTCTTGACCTCCTGCCTCTTTCTTTTATACATCTCCCAGTCATCTGCATTATTTCCCTGCAAAAATTGTCCAAATACCTCTCTCTTCTCTTTCACTAATAATCTTACTTCTTCATCCCACCACTCACTACCCTTTCTAATCTGCCCACCTCCCATGCTTCTCATGCCACAAGCATCTTTTGTGCAAGCCATCACTGCTTCCCTAAACACGTCCCATTCCTCCCCCACTCCCACAGAACCATGTAGAAAACAAGGGAAACAGATGAAAGAATGGCCCAACCCACCCACATACACATGTATAAACATTAATGCCCACACATGCACATATACATACCTAAACATTTCAACATACACATACATATACATTTGCAGCCATATACACATGTATATATTCATACTTGCTGCCTTCATCCATTCCCGCTGACACCCCACCACACATGAAATAGCATCCCCCCAGCACAGGCGAGGCAGCATTAGTTAAAGACAAAAAAGGCTACATTCATTCACACTCAGTCTCTAGCTGTCATGCGTAATGCATTACACATGTATCAAGATTTATTGTATTATCTATGTTACAAGACAGCCATTTTTATTTTGCTATCATAAATATATTTTTATACATTTTTATCTGTTTGGTATTTGACTAACTTGAGAGGAAGGGAAAAGTAGGTATATCAATATGGCTGTCAGCTGTCAGGAGATGTTAGCCAGATGGTAAAGGAATCTGTGTCTAGCCCAAATCTCTCTGTTAACAGAAGCAGTTATTTCAGTTATCTGTTTTAATGGGCCTATGGGCTGATTATACACCCTTTAACGTGTAAGAGGTGGAGGCAGAACATAACAATAAAAAAGTAAATCTGCTTTCAAGAAATTGGAAGACCTGTTCAGATGAAGACTTTTTTCTTCTGAATAATTGCTTCTCTTATAAAAAGAACTAACTTTAACTTATAAGGTTACTCCTCTCAAGCCTAATGTGATTCTACCTATATACTTCCTTGACACAGAGGAGTTTAAAACAATCAGTCAATCAATTCTCCTACTCTGACCACAAAACTTTGTCACCTTTCTTATACTACAGTGAAATTTCTCTTTTCCTCTTGTATATATATCACTATGGTTTCTGCTGAGAACTGGCTGCTTGCATGCCTCCTCATTAACAAGACCACATACTACGTGGCAAATCACTGAATAACAAGATTGCTGTGCCTCAATTATCAAGTAAGTTCAAGCTGAATCAATGTGATGTCTGCTATACTGATATGCTTTATTTTTTCAAGTTTTCCCAATAGTCAAATCTTTTTCATTTTAAAAGGTAGGCGTTCCACCTCTTTTAAAACCTTAGATTATTTGCTAATCACTTCTCTTATTTCTTTAACTATATCATCTTTTGATGAGACATTCATGTGAAAATTCTACACTTTATAAAGGAACTCTGCAGGTCATCCATCTACAGTTGGAGATATGGCATGTATAACAATAGAGAAAAATCGAAGAAAAACACTAATTTCAATATATGGTATGACGTACCAACTCTTAATGATTACTTTCATCAGAAACAAACAGCTGTATTCTTACAATTATGGTTGATACGTTGTCAAGGTATTTTGGAGCATTATACATAGTAGCTAGAATGAGGATGTGGGCAAATGAGGCTGCTGTATCATGTGTTCCTAGAAAACAAATAAAAAACAAACAAACATGAGGGGGGAGGGGGATGTTATTCCGTGTGTGGCGGGGTGGCGATGGGGGTGAGTAGGGGCAGACAGTGTGAATTGTGTGCATGTGTGTATATGTGTGTGTTTGTGTGTGTATATATGTGTGTACGTTGGGATGTGTCGGTGTGTATGTTTGCGTGTGTGGACGTGTGTGTGTGTGTGTGCATGTGTGTTGGGGTGGGTTGGGCCATTTCTTTCGTCTGTTTCCTTGCGCTACCTCGCAGGCGCGGGAGACAGCGACAAAGCAAAATAGAAATAAATAAATAAAAAAGAAAATTATAATTACATCAAGTTAAAACACTAACACTAGCATACCTGTGCCAAGGTCAGAAAAAGATTTCTGAATGTGTAGAGGATCTTCTTTACAAGCATAGCTCTAAACTGCTGCAGGAGAAGAAAACAGCCACTGTTTCTCATCAATGGAACTCGACGTGGGGTTGATGGCTTTAGGTTGTTTGATGTCACTTCCTTAGCTGTCACGCATAGTTTGCACATAAATTTTACTAAATAGCACATTATGAGATGACAATTAGATATACATCACTGATTACAGAAAGCTTTTTCACACGTGCAACTTCAAAATAATCGACATGTGCATGCATACTACTCTACAGCTGTGAAATCTTACATAGCTTCCACCTTTCTTGCCAACCTCATTTCAAATATCAAAAAGTATTCTTTTGAAAATATGAAAATTTTTTCCATCTTTCTGTAGTTTAATACTGCATAATAGGAGAAGAGCAAGTGAAACCACATAAAATATGGGAAAAGGAATATCAGTGCTCTAATACATCACCTAATTCATTCAATTCTAGAAAGGTAAATGTAAGTCAGCTACCTGTAAGATTTCAACTTACCAGTACATCCTACGCCATGCAGGTGTGATGTCATGCATATAAAGAAGCTCAGAAGCATCATTACAGCTTTCAGGAAACTGTACATTTAAACATATAAGTATGTTAGATAAAGCAAGGATATAATACTTTCACCACTTTTACACATTCACTAAAGCTATAAAAGACAAGAATTAGTATTCAACCATTCTGAAAGCCATGTTATCATTTTCTCTAAAATCACCACAGTTTGATGTCCTTCATAACATATTTAATACTTTCAATATAACAGCTTGAAAGTGCAGTGTGAAGTGGTGCTAAGAATGAATAAATGGCCATCAGAAAATAAGCAGTTGAGGTGGTTTTCTGAGAAGTGGCTCAACAGACTAGAAAAGAAATAGAGTAAAGAATATAAAAGAATGTAAAAAAAGAAAGAAAACACATATAAGGTGATAAGAGTGACTAGCAGAAAGTTTAGTATAATGGCATATTGAGGCACTACAGATGATGTGGACAAAACTGATATGGGCAATAACTAACATTGTAAATGAATGGAAAAATGAAGAAATCTATAAGAGAAAGCCAAAAGTACACTGGAGAAGTAGTGTGGAGGCAGCACAAGAAGGAAAAGGCTTTGTCGATGGAGGAAGCTATGGAGGCATTCCAATAATGTGAGCCTGCTTAGAAAGACGCACAGACTTACAGTGCAATATCTAACATCTTGAGAGAAGCACAGGTTGATAATGATAGGCTGAGCAACCAATTCCTCTAGATCACGACAATTATCAAAACATTTACACTTGAGGTCAGCAAAATGTATCAAAAACTTATGAAAAAAAATTAGTGAAATCATCATTAAAGATAAACTCTCCTCAGATCATTTTCTAACATTATTCTAAAAAATAACAGCTCTTCTTTTTTATAAATATCTCTCTTCCCATAAAATGACATCTATCCCAACAAACTTTCCTCTTACAATGTTGTCCATGTACTGCATAGCCAGCTACTTCTGTGTGTATCAATTTTTCCTTCCACATGTACATGTATCTGTTTTTGTCTACTAGTTAGTTTATTTTTTTACATCTATATGATATGGTGCATCAATTCATGTATCTAAACCTCTTGAATTCACAAAGGATGATTGTGGTGACCTTCCAACTCGGAAAAGTGCAGTCATCTGTAACACTTCACCCATTTACATCAAAACTGCCACTCCACATTTTTCTTTTCATGTTGTTCCCTGTTTCACATGTTTGCATGGTATCACCAGGAACAAATGAAGAAACTACACTCATCTGCTCATATCCACTTTCTAGCTGTCATGTATGATGTACCAAAACTAGAGCTTCCTATCCACAGGTAAGCCCCATAAACCATTCTAGGGTTTCCCCTGACTGCTTCATATGCCCTGGTTCAGCTAACTGACAGCATGTCATCCCCTGCCTACCAAATTGTTCCAAATTACTCTATCCCACACATGCCTGGCAAACCCCTGCAGTTTTACACCCTAATATCTCAAAGCATATTTCACTCTGTCCTTCCAACCTATCTTTGGTATTCCCCTCCTCTTTGTTCCCTTCACTTCAGAAACATGTATATTCTTGGTCTGTCTCTTCTTATTCATCCTATCCATATGTCCAAACAATTATAAAATACCCCTCTTCAACACTCTCAAACACACTCACTTACTACCACACCTCTCTTTCTCACCAAGTCATTCCTTACTCGATCAACTCTTCTACCACCACACAATGTGTCTGGCATCTGATTCCCTAAAATCTAACCTCTTCTTTACTTATATATTCAAGACCCAAGACTTGCATCCATACGGCACTGTTTGTACTACTATACCATCAAACATACCCATCTTTGGCCTCCCACACAGTAACCTTCCCTTCTGCACAATCTCCAACTCACCTAAGATCTTTGCAGATCCACCCCTCTCTCCAAAACCCTAGCATCTACATCCCTTACCAACCCATCCATGAACAATTTAATCATCTATGAAGACATCACACACCCTTGATGCAGATCCATCTTCATCTGGATCACTCATCCTCCTCTCTTTATACTTGCACACACTCACTTCTTCTCTGAAAGTTCCTCCCACACCATATATCCATAACAAAGCATCTCTATCAACCCTTTCATATACTTTCTCCAAATCTGTAAATTCAACACACAAATCATCCCTTTTTTCCAACAGTTTTGTACAAAGATTTTTCAAAGCAAAGATCACTTTGTTCCTCCCCAGTCTGATGCTCTGTGCATCACACCAACCTCTCATATAACTTAACACTTATACTTAACAAACTTATAGTTCTGTAATAAAAAAAGCTCACCTTGTCCTTTCCTTTATGCAATGGCACAATACATACAGGCATTCCATCAGGCCTCAGCACCTCACCTTGAGCCATATGTAGAATGAAAATCCTGTCTAACCAATCACAAACACTTCAGAAATTCAAGTGCATTCCCATCTACTCCAACTGCTTTGCCACACTTCATCTTATGCAAGGCTTTCATCATTTCTCTTTTCACCTAACTATTTGGCATGGATCTTTAGCTCTGCTTACCTCCATGTCCCTATGAATCTACAAAGCATTCATCATATCAGACTTACTTTTAGCATCTTTAAAAAATGAAAATGATTACCCTCTAAAAGTGAATACACACCATTTATCAATTTTTTCATACTTGTTCACCATTTCCTGCATTAGTGAGGTAGTGCAAGGAGCAAAAGAAGAAAAGGTTTTATTCATTCATATCCTTTCTCTGAAAACACGCCCTATTAGCCACAACCAGGCCCCGTCCCACAGATTACTTCATAGTTTCCCAGGCTGCTTCATATGCCCCAGTTCAGTTCAATGACAACATGTTGCTCCTGCATACCACATCACTCCAATTAACCTTATCCCATACATGTCTTTCACCCTCCTGAATGTTCAAACCCCAAGTACTCATTATCTTTTTCACTCCATCCTTTCATCTCCAATTTGGTCTCCCAATTTTCCTCATCCCTTCGCTTCATACCCATACTTCCTCTTTGTTTCCCTTTATTCATTGTCTCCGTTTGTCCAAACCATTTCAGCACTCAACCACTTCTCTCTTCCGATATTACTACTTGCTCGGTCAACCATCCTCACATCACATGTACCAAGTACATAAAAAAAATCCGTTTTTAGAAACAGACAAACACATGAAGTGTGCTGAAGTTTTAGTTTTTTGGACAATTTGAGAGGCCTGCTGCCTCTGGGAAACACTGCACTGGAGTTGCCCTCTGCCAGTAGCTTGTCAAGGGTGAAGCAAAAAGGTTAAGAATAGGCACTGAAGTCTACCAGTTATGCTGGTAAGTAAAAGGAACGCGGGACTAAGGATCATATGTCCGAATAATATGGGATGACTGGTGAGAGTAAAATGAGAGAGCTTGTGGGGAAATCTAAAAGTAATAGTTTGGATATGCTTGGAATTGGGGAAACCTATATCCTTGAGCAGTGCGTATGGAGTGAAAATGGAAATGACAAATGCAATTAGTGTAAGGGCAGGTGGGAGGAACAGTATGGATAGGAACAAATGAAAACGATCAGGGAAGAGGGTAAGAAAGATGTGCAATTGTGCTATCATTAAGAGTATGGAAGATGTTACATACAGAAAACGGATGCAATGAATCAAGAATATTGCAGGTGAAAGGAAAAATTGGAATTGTAAAGTATGCATAGATATGTGCATATGCACCTGTGGCTATGAAGGCTGCGCAAGGTAAGGATGAAATTAGGCAATTCTCAAGATATTTGAATGACTGTATAAATGATTCTGAGAAGGAAAGAAAGGTGGTTGCAATGAGTGATATGAATGCAAAGGTGGGATGTGATGAAACTGGCAAGACTGTTAGTACACTGGGAGTGCCTGGTGTAAATAAGAATGGAAGTTGTCTTGTGGATATCTGTGCTGAGAAGGGTTTATTCCTTGAAAGTCACATTTCTTTGGCACATGATGATCTACAGGTATACTTGGATGAAAAATTATAAAAGAGAAGAACAAGAGGGTTTGATCAATATGTGGCAGTGGATGAAACATTAAGGATGTGCTGAGTGCTAGAGTTATGAGAGGATTCTTTGGAGACTGACAATTTTGAAGTCCTTGTAGGAGTAAGGATCAGGAAGAAGTGCAGGTGTGGAGTAAGAAAAGATGGGGAGGTAAAAGTGTTGGCAAGCAAGGAAATGAATCAGGTAGAATGCAAAGAGGAGTACGAAAGAAGGTTGACCAAAATATTAAATGGCAGTGCAGAAAATGTATGGTTGCACTCATGTATGAAAAAAAGTTTTCAAAATGTTTAGAGAAAGACTGTTAAAGGTTGTAGAGTTAGTAATTGGAGGTACAGTCTTGAGATATAAGAATACAAAGGGAAATCGCATGGTGGACAGATGATATATAAGAAAAGCTGTGGAAGAGAAGAAAAAAGGCATGTAGTAGATTAGTTGAAAGGAATATACCAAAGGAGAGGGAAGATGTGAAAGCAGAATGCCAAGAAGCTGATGGAAGAAAGAAAAGGAAGAGTAAAAGACACTTTTGCACTTTTGGAAGAAAGTTGAGGGAAAAGTTTAGGGAAAATAAAATGTTGTACTGGAAAGTGAGAAAGGAAAGAGGTGGCTATAGGAATGCAAATGCTGATGTGAGAAGTAAGGAAGGGGAGTTGCTGAATCAAATGGAGAAAGCGAAAGAAAGATGGAAAGAGTATTCTGAAAAAATTATAAATGTGGGAGAAGGCAAGGCAGCAACTGTTACATGCATAGGTATGGAGGATGGATGGAAAAAAATACAAGTGCAGGGGCCTATTGCAAGAATAAAGGTAAAGAGGGTAATAATGAGGATGAAGGTAGGAAAGACATCTGAAGCAGATGGGATTATGGCTAAAATGCTGAAGGAGAAAGTGTGATAGTGGATACATTTGATAGGTAATTTAGCATAAAAACAAATTTTTTTTGCTGAAGATTGGATGAAAGCTATTACTGTTCCTTTATTCAAAGGAAAAGTGCTAAGGATGTATGTAGGACCTACAGGAGAATAAGTTTGTTAAGTATACCAAGCACATGCAAGTGTTCATTGATAGAGTGGTGGAAACGACTGAATGCAGAATTAGTTAAGAGAAGTGGGGGAGGGTTAAGAAAGGGAAGATGAGTGGATCAGACTTTCATGGTGAAAAAGACTGTGGAAAAGTATCTAACAAATGGTAAGAAGCTGTATGCAGCTATTATGGATCTGAAGAAAATGGATGAGAGAGTTGATTGCAATGCTTTATGGGATGTGTTAAGGATATATGGGGTAGCAAACAACTGCTGGATGGTGTGAAAGCCTTCTACAGAGTAGCAACTGCATGCATAAGAATAAATGGAGAGTTGAGAGTTTCAGGATACATGTGGGTGTGAGGTGGGACTGTGTGATGTTATTGTGGCATTTTAACATATATATGAATGGAGTAATAAGAGAGGTGAAATCAAAACTAGGGAAAGGGGGTGCAAACAGGGAGTGTGGCAAAGAAGTATGGTGGCTAGTGACAAGCCCATTTGCAGAGGATACTGTGTTGATTGCTGAAAGTGAAGGGGAGTTGCAGATGGTTGTAAGTGTGTTTTACAATGCGTGCATTTTAGAATAAATGTAAGATGAGACAATTGAAGGTAAATTTGAGAAAAAGTAAAGCAATGGCATATGAAAGGACACAGAGTGAAAATATAGATTTTGCAAAACCCTAAAGAATGTGAGAAGAAAGTTTACTAAACTGCATTGCAAATATGGGTGAAAAAGACTGGAAGAGATAAGAAAAATTAAGTATTCATGAATAGGAACTGGTTTAGGTAAGTTTGGTGATGTGGAAAGAGAGATACGGAAGAGAGCAGAACAATGGAGGGTAGAGGTGTAACTACAGGAGTGAAGAAAGGATTAAGGGAAAGCATAGTCCTTCTGACCCTGACATATGCAGCTGAAACATGGTCATGGAATAAGTCACAGAGGTCAAGAATCCAGACTGTGTAAATAAACTATCTGAGAGGAGCATGTGGCATGACTAAATGGAATAAAGAAAGAAATGAGGGGGTGTATGAGAGATTTTGTATGGCAGAGTATGAAAGGAAATGAACAGTGGAGTGGTAGGATGGATGGAACAAAATACTTTGAGGTGGTTTGGGCATGTGGAAAGAATGCACAATGGGGAGTTTACATAAAGTATATGATAATAACATTAAAGGGGTTGTTGTGAGAGGAAGACCACCTATGACATGGGGAAATAGAGTGGAAGAGTACTGAAGGTAAAGAAATGGTGGAAGAATGCTTGGAAAGGTGCATGTGAGGGAGGTATTTAAGGACAGGGATAAGAAGATACTCTTTTGCTATAGTCACCCCCTTGACGGGAGTTCCTACAGAGAACAGGTGTCAGAGATACATATAGACAGATGAAGGTTAAAACAAATTGGTGCAAATTGTACCACACTTTTAACATCTAACACCTGGCATTTACAAAATCCAAGTATCACAAAAACCTGGCACTTGTTAGGGTACTGGTGCTCAAGTGAAACCCCAAGCACTTCAACTTTCAAGATGGAATCTTTTGAGGAGGAAAGTTCCTCAGTGACACTGTGATCCTTTCTATGGTATGATGATTTCTCACTCACAGCATAATCATGGGTGAGGTAAATGATGAAATTGTAAATGTAGACCATAAGCAGAAACTTAAAAAGCTGTGAAGCGGAGAAGAAGTTTCAGATGGGACAAGATTAGTGTAGTATTTCACCCTTGTACACTATAATTCAATAAATAACTTAGAGCAATTATATCTCTATTTCAATTAAAAGTTATGAAAGATGTAGTTGGCAGGCAGCTAACAACCAAGGGGGGTATATCACCAACCTGAGTTAAATTGGGAAGGTTAGGGACAGCTACATAGTGAGCCAGAACTTCAGTAGTTGTCAAGATGTACTCCTCTCACCCAGGTAACTATCTTTTCTTTCTGCCTCACCCTCACATGGACCACTGGCATTCTCTCAACAAACATACAATCTCCCCTTGTCACAAAGAACACCTGACAACACTTTACTCACAGGGCTCATTCTTTGTAACTCTAAATTTTCCTGTGTAGAACACTATGCACTAGCCCTGCCTTTTGGCAAAATAGTAGGAACACTAAAGAGTAAGTAGGAACAGTTAGGTAGAAGCATTAAGTAGAGGTAGTATGCAGCAAAATTAGGCAAGAGCATTAGGTAGAAGCAGCATGTTGGAACATCAGGCAGACTACTAGGAAAGAACCACAGCAAACACTGTGCTAGAGTTGCCCTCTGTCACTGGCCTATTAAGGGTGAGGCACTAAAGGTTAATAATAAGTGGCAATGGAGTTCATTAGTTACACAGACTCCATTGCCATGACCATCCCCTTGAGTGAGTTCCATGAGGGAAAAAGCATTACAGATATAGATAGACAGATGCACAGGAGGAAGAAAAACTATAACACAAAGTAGGAAGAAAATAGAGAAATTAATATTGATAAATATTTTTGAGAATTCCACCTCAGAAAAGACATGATACTAATACTGTATATAGAACCAATTACCATTTTATTCTAAAAAGAAAATTACACAAGTTGGTTTGGTGGTATACACCTAGCAATCAAGATCATAATTAAAAAGCCCAAAACTCTGCACAAATTACTTGACAAGCAATAATGGCTAAAACTAACTGTTTATGAGATAAGTATTAAGCTTTTAGCAATCAATACCAGTTTTGTTGCTATGAATACGTTTTTAGAAAATTCTAGATACTGCTCTGATTAACTTTAACAGGAAAACTTCTTTTACAGAAACAATGTTGTTAATTTGGTAAAAAATAAATAAACATATTTCTTGATAATCTTATATAATCTAGTTTTATAACCATAATGAGGTAGGAGGAGGAAAGCATAATCAAAACCAAAGATCCCTCAAAGCAAGACTAATTCTGAAAATTGTGCTTCTGAGTTTTACCATTTTCTATCATTAGTACGACACGCTGAACAGCTGCATTAAACCAAGTTGCTGCCACTCTCCCTGTGAAATATGTATCAAGAGTTATGTCTTTCAGTGATGCAACTGTCACTTACCAAACTAGTTACTGACCAAAATAAATATCAAAAGCAGAATGGAAAGTATCACACATTAACCTATATTCAGCTTCTGCCAAAATTATCTGGAATGGAACTATCCATGATTTGGTCATTAGCAGAATCATAACATACAAAACATGAATAGGATTAAAAGTGATGCAACATGCAGACAAATCATCAATGTACGAAAATGCTCAAAATGCCATCTCAGCAACCTGGTACCGTATCATAATAAATTTTCTGTATTTGGTATGCGGAAAACAAACCCCTCATTAAAAGTGCCATTTGTTTCTCCTAAGATGAGGTTTAGATGATCATTACTCAAACAATATATAAACACATTTAGATTATTTGGGTAACCCTCACAAAAACCACCCTCTAAACATTCAACAGTTTTGAAAGCTAAAGTAATCAAAAGTTTGGAGGAAATGTATGTTGAGATCTTGAGAGGGTACTTTTTAATCAGGCTTAAACTGCTACAAATTTCCTATAAACTCTTTAACTCAGCATGCCAAGATACGGGCATAAGAGGCACATCTATGCAATCTAAGGTTTTATAAGTATGAAAGGAAAAAAACTGGAGGAAGTGAGGTGTTTTAGATATCTTGGAGTGGATTTGGCAGCAGATGGAACCATGGAAGCGGAAGTGGAAGTGAATCATAGGGTGGGGGAGGGGGCGAAAGTTCTGGGAGCGTTGAAAAATGTGTGGAAGCTGAGAACATTATCTTGGAAAGCAAAAATGGGTATGTTTGAAGGAATAGAGGTTCCAACAATGTTATATGGTTGCGAGGCGTGGGCTATAGATAGAGTTGTGTGCAGGAGGGTGGATGTGCTGAAAATGAGATGTTTGAGGACAATATGTGGTGTTAGGTGGTTTGCTCCGAGTAAGTAATGAAAGGGTAAGAGAGATGTGTGGTAATAAAAAGAGTGTGGTTGAGAAAGCAGAGGAGGGTGTTTTGAAATGGTTTGGTCACATGGAGAGAATGAGTGAGGATAGATTGACAAAGGGGATATATGTGTCAGAGGTGGAGGGAACGAGAAGTGGGAGACCAAACTGGAGGTGGAAAGATGGAGTGAAAAAGATTTTGAGTGATTGGGGCCTGAACATGCAGGAAGGTGAAAGGCATGCAAGGAATAGAGTGAATTGGACCAATGTAGTATACCGCGGTCGACGTGCTGTTAATGGATTGAACCAGGGCATGTGAAGCGTCTGGGGTAAACCATGGAAAGTTCTGTGGGGCATGGATGTGGAAAGGGAGCTGTGGTTTCGGTGCATTATACATGACAGCTAGAGACTGAGTGTGAACGAACGTGGCCTTTGTTGTCTTTTCCTAGCGCTACCTTGCGCACATGCAGGGGGGAGGGGGTTGTTATTTCATGTGTGGCGGGGTGGCGACGGGAATGAATAAGGGCAGACAGTATGAATTATGTACATGTGTATATATGTATTTGACTGTGTGTGTATATATATATATGTATACGTTGAGATGTATAGGTATGTATATGTGTGTGTGTGGACGTGTATGTATATACATGTGTATGTGGGTGGGTTGGGCCATTCTTTCATCTGTTTCCTTGTGCTACCTCGCTAACATGGGAGACAGCGACAAAGTATAATGAATAAATAATATATAATGTGTATGTGAGTGAATGTGTCTTTCTTGTCTGTTTCCTGATGCTACCTTGCTCACGCAAGAAATAGCGATCAAGTATGAAAAAAAATCTGGAATTTTATAAAGACAGAAAGAACTTGTTGGGCAGTATGTAAGAAGATAGGTATACTTTCTTCCTTTCTTGATTAAGTATCGAAATGTACTGAAACTCGTTAAAGACATATGTACACAACTAAGAAAGCTTATTAATATATTTCATTATGATATGTACAGGTTGCTGTGCTAGTGCTGAGATAATATTTCAGGATGGCAAGCAGAATGAATATTCAAACAAACATAGTGATCATCACAGAGCACTTGCATTTAGGTACAGGCTCTACAAATACAAAGGAGCATATCCCCTGAAAATAACTCAAACCATATATTCTACTTCCTCAAAACACATCTCACACTGAAATTGTGTATGCCTTGTGCAATAACACCAAATATGCAATAAAATACACAAATGAAGTCCTCTGTAACAAATTTTCATTCATACTATCATCTGTTAGTGATATATTTTTCAAAAGTTTTCAGTTGATACCTTGCTTTGGCTGGGGTGCGTTTATTTCATCTTCCATTACATCACCTTGCTCAATGTCAAGTAACAACCCATTCTCCTGACCAACATCTAACATGCCAGTGGCTCTGCTTTTGCTTCTTGGGGGAACAACTTTGTGGAGATGGTCCATGATTCCTGGATCATTAGCCTCACCAACCCTGTTGAAGATAAATACAAAGACACATGAAGTACAAACAGTAACATATACCTATTCCCCTTTTATCGTTTTATTAATGGAAGAAGGATATGGACTGTTGAATGCACAAGATAAAAGGGTGGCAGATGTGCTGTGTTTGGGATATGGACATAAGCAGAGTGAAGGTCAAGGCAAGTGGTTCAGTGGAAAGAGAAGAGATGGTGAAATCCTTTCATAAGATGAAGTGTGGCAAAGCAGCTGGACTGTATAGGATTGCAGTTGTATTTCTCAAGAAAAGAGGTGACAAAGTTGCTATTTGGTTATCTAGGATATCTGTTGTATGCATGGCTCAAGGAGAGGTATGTAAGGATTAGTTGAATGCCTGTATGGAGGCACTGTATAAAGGCAAGGGGGGAAAATAAATGACTAAATCACAGGTACATGTTTGTAGAGTATACCTGGCAAACTGTATGGAAGGGTGGTGACTGAGAGGATGGTAGCATGCATGGAGCATCAGACTGGGGAGGAACAATATGGCTTTAAGAGTGGTGGAGGACTTGTGGCTCAGGTTACTGCTTTTAAGAATTTGTGTGAAAAATACTTTGAAAAATGAAAAGATCTGTCTTTATGTGGTATTTCTGGAGAAAGTGCATTATAGGGATGATAGAGATGCATTGCGGAAGTTGTTACATAAATATGGTGTGGGAGGAAAGCAACTAAAAGCAATGAGGAGTGTTTGTCAGAAAAGTAAAGCATGTGCATGAGTAGGAAGATTGGAAGGTGAATGGGTCCAGGTAAAGATGGGTCTTCTGCAGGAGTATGTGATGATACCATAGCTGTTTAACTTCTTTATGAATAGGGTGGAGAGAGGTGAAAGTGAGGTCTAGGAGAGAGTGGAAGGTCTGCAGTCTGATGAGAGAAGGAGGCCTCAGAGGTAGGTCAGCTCTTCTTTGCTGATGAAACAGCTCTGGTGGCATTATCAAGTGAGAAACTGCAATAGCTGGTTTCTGAATCTGGAAGAGTGTGAAAGGAGAAAGTTGAGTGTTAATGTGAACAAAAGTAAGATTATTAGGTTTAGTGTTGAAGAGAGATAGATTGGTTGGAGTGGGAATTTAAATGGATAAAACCTAGAGGAAGTGGAGGGTTTTACATACCTGGGAGTGGATATGGCAGTGGAGGGAACCATGGGAGTTAAAGTAAGCTATATGGTGGGTGAGGTAGCTCAGTCCTGGGTGATATAAAGAGTGTGTGGAAAGATCTCACTGTTTGCAAGGGCAAATATGGGTATGTAGGATGGTATGGTAGTCCCAGGGTGTTATATGGATGTCAGACACAGGCCTTTTCATTTTCTCCCTTAAGTTTACTAATACTCTCTCACCCCAACTCTCATTTGCACTCACTGGTCCCAGATTCCTGAGTTTGGAAGAGTTTGTGACAGGAGAAAGTTGAGAGTGAATGTGAATAAAAGCAAGTTTATTAGATTAAGGAATGAAGAGAGACAAGTAAGGTGAAGTATGTGTTTGACAGGAAAGAACCTGGAAATGAAGTGTTTTTCAGAGACCTGGGAATGGACATGACAGTGAATTGAACCATGAGAGCTGAAGTGGGCCATAGGGTGGTAAGAGAGCTAAAGTCCTCAGTGTACAGAAGAATGTGTATAAAGACATGTCACTATGTGTGGGGCAAAGATGGGCATGACTGATGATGCAGGACTCTTAATTATGTTGCATGACTATGTGGGAAGGACCCTGGATTAATAATTATGGAACAGGGTGGATGTGTTGTTGATGAAACATATCAGAACAATATGAGTAAGGGGTTGACTGATTAAAAGATAGGGTGAGAGAGAGGTGTGGTAGTATGAAAAGCATGTATGAGAGAGGAAAGGGGTGTGCTGAAATAATTTGGAAAGGATGAGAGAGGATAGAATGACTAAGAGGGAAGAAAATGTTGGATGCAGAAGGGATAAGGCAAAGGAGGAAACCAAGGATGATACAGAGGAATAGAGTGAAAGATCTATCTATGTATCTATCTACCTCTCTGATGCCCTTTCCCTCTGGGAATTCCCTTAGCAAAAGTCTTCATAACTGGTAAACTTGTGCCACTTCATAGACTTTAGTGCCACTGGTGAGGGTCACCCTAGCACAGTGTTCCACACGCTCCTACCTAATGTTTCTACTGGCTACTTCTATCTAAAGCATCTCCTAATATTCCGACCACCTGTTCTCTTTTCACCAGGGCAACTGCGTGACAATCACATTGCATATCTTTATATGCCAATCATCCCACATCTGCCACCATTATAAAGCACAACCAACAGTCCTTGAAAATACTCATGTCATCTCCTCTTTATCTCTGCCTATTAAAATTTTCCCCATCTGTGCCTTTCAGTGATGCTCCCATTTTCCCTCTTGCTCTCCTCATACTGTTCAACTTCAACATCATTTTCTTTTTCTCCCTGAAGTCTGCTGATACTCTCTCAACCGAACTCTCGTTTTCACTCTTTGGTGGCAGATTCGAGTCAGAAACTGCAAAAACTAGTTTCTGAATTTGGGAGAGTGTGTCAAAGGAGAAAGTTATGAATGAACATGAATAAAAGCAATGCTATAAGGATTAGCAGTGGAGAGAGACAAGTGAGTTGGAATACGTGTTTGACTGGAAAAACCTGCAGGAAGTGGTGTTTTAGAGACCTGGAACCTTGAGCTTAAAAGAGCCATAAGGTGGTGATGGGGGTAAGGTCCTGGGTGCCCTGCGGAGTGTACAGAAAAAGAAGTCACTCTGTGTGGGGCAAAGATGAGTTTCATTAATGACTGACTGCATTGTATGGATATGTGAAAAGGCCCCTATATAAATAAGTATGGAACAGGTGGATTTGTTGAAAATTAAACATCTAAGAACAATATGTTGTGTGAGGTGGGGCGAATGAATAAGAAATGATAGGATGAGAAAGAGGTGTGGTAGTTTGAAGAGTATGCATAAAAGAGAGGGGAGCACGATGTGTTCAATGGGTTTGGAGAAAAAGAAAGGATAAGATAAGAGAGACTGACTAAAATGGTAAACATATTGGATGCAGAAAGGACAAGTGAAAGAAGGATACTAAGGAGGAGACAGAGGGATAAAGTGAAAGACCTATCCATCTCTCTATATTTCTGGTGCCCTTTCCTGCCAGAAACAACCCAGAAGGAGTGGCAATGGCAAAGGAGTCTCCATAACTGGGGTACTCCAGTGCTGCTTCTTAACCTTTAATGCCTCACCCTAAACATGCAATTGGTAGAGGGCAACTTTTGCACAACGTTTCCATAGGATCCTACTTATTATTCCAACTGACTACTTCTACCTAACGTGTCAACTTAATGTTCCTTCCTATTGTTCTGATCTAATACATCTACCTAATGCTCCTGCATAATGTTCCTACCTACTACTTCTACTAGATATTACTACCTAATGATCCTCCCTAATACTTCTATCTGTTGTTCCCATCATTTTGTCAAATGGCAGGGCTAGTGCATAGCGCTCATCACAGGAAAATCTAGAGTTACGAAGAATGAGTTGTGTGAGTTAATTGCTGTCAAGTGCTATGCATGACAATGAGCAATTGTATGTTTGAGGACAGAATGCCAGCAGTCCATGTGTGGGTGAGGCAAAAAGAAAAGACAGCTACCTGGGTCAAAGGAGTGCAATTTGACAAACACTGAAATGCTGGCTTACCACACAGCCATCACTAACTTCCCCAATACCCATGCATGTAGTACTGGTAGTATAACTCTCTGTTCAGAGGCTGCCTACCAACTACAAGATATTGAGATCTGAACATGGATGATACCATGTGGCATGCATGGGATACAGCAAATTGGTGCTAAAAGTGTTATACAAGGGGTGATGTGCTATCAATGGGATAAATCAATGCATATGAAGCAGTTAGGGGAAGCCACAAAAAGGTCTGTGGGGCTTGGCTGTGGGTATTTGGTTCTGAATTCACTCCATTACACAAGACAGCAAGAGAGTGAATTAGAGTGAATGAACCCATTCTTTGTCTGTTTCTAGCACTGCCTCACCATCACAGGAAACAATGAACAGGTATGAAAAAAAATCTATAGATATGGAATAGTCTGTGGATTTCGTCTGCGGATGACAGGTTCTACTTTCTGTACATTATAAAAGATAACTAGTTTGCTGCTATGTTTCCTCATGATGGCAATAGAGGCAACTAGGCATTAAGAAATTATATAAAAACCCACACTGGGAGATCTTAACCATCTATGATTACCTAAGGATCCCTTTCTAAGTTATGTGAAAGCTATATATTTCATTTCAAGCATAAGGATACTCATGACCAGGTCTCCTAAGTATTTGGACTAATTTATAGAACTCCCAAACATCTATTTTTCAAGTGCAGTATTACATCAACATGCAATGTATGTTATATTTTTGTAGCATTTAATAAAATGCATGAATGTGTTATTCCAAGTAAGAAACTACTGCTGCTTAGGAAAAAGAACTCCTATAAAATTACTTTCTTATTACTAAGAAAACCAAGCACTAACCTCAAAAATACTTCATCCATTGTAGTCTGAGAAGCCCCAAAGCTTGAGATTTTCAGATCCTCCTTTTGTTTTTCAAGCTGCAAGAATAAGGCTTCAAATTTTGACACATCAGCATTGGGAAGAACATAGGAAAGTTCTGCTCCAATATTCTGGTCCAGTTCAGCATCAGGTATGTGAGCTTGTACTACATCAGTAATGGTATGAACATCACAATCTTTTTCCTTTACTATTATCAAATGATACCCAGCACCTGTAAAAAATTAAGAATTTACATAGCATACACTCTACCAAGCACATTTCAGTCAATTGTCAATCATTACCTATGATGTTTCCAGATGCTTAATAGGAAGACTCATAAAAAGTTCTTTGAAAACATTATGATTGAAATGTATCTTTTTTATTTCTTTTCCCACTCAAAAGCATGCTCCATTTCTCTCTGATTAACTATCAAAGTATATGAAGATGGACTTTCATATCTGAAAAGCCCCCTCTCTTAAGTCTCTTTTCAGTCTTAAAGTTTTCAGATTTCTTTGTTCTTTTCATTCATCTCTCCAACACTCAGGCCTGTTCCACTCCTTGACCAATCTATTCTTAAAATGTATTTCCTTATGCCTTTTGCAGATCTTTCTCTTGCTCTTAAAAAAACTGTGCAGTTAACATTATCATTATATCCTTTGAAGAAATTAACAGTTGCAGTCATGTCTTCCCTTGTCATTCTTCAAACATGAGCATATCCAAGACTGCTAACCTCTCTGCTGCAAGGTTCACTTATTTTAGTTACAAATTTTTCTTTCATTAGAATGTTTCAATACAGGTGACCAAAATGGTGCAACATACACATACATGAGAGTAATATATGCTATAAAGATCTGAAATAAAATATTGAAATAAAATACTATTCACATTTACTCTTAACTTTCTTCTTTCACACACTTTACCAAACTCAGTCACCAGCTTCTGCAGTTTCTCACATGAATCAGCCACCAGCGCTGTATCATCAGCAAACAACTGACTCACTTCCCAAGCTCTCTCATCCACAACAGACTTCATACTTGCCCCTCTTTCCAAAACTCTTGCATTCACCTCCCTAACAACCCCATCCATAAACAAATTAAACAACCATGGAGACATCACACACCCCTGCCGCAAACCTACATTCACTGAGAACCAATCACTTTCCTCTCTTCCTACACGTACACATGCCTTACATCCTCGATAAAAACTTTTCACTGCCTCTGACAACTTGCCTCCCACACCATATATTCTTAATACCTTCCACAGAGCATCTCTATCAACTCTATCATATTCCTTCTCCAGATCCATAAATGCTACATACAAATCCATTTGCTTTTCTAAGTATTTCTCACATACATTCTTCAAAGCAAACACCTGATCCACACATCCTCTACCACTTCTGAAACCACACTGCTCTTCCCCAATCTGATGCTCTGTTCTTGCCTTCACCCTCTCAATCAATACCCTCCCATATAATTTACCAGGAATACTCAACAAACTTATACCTCTGTAATTTGAGCACTCACTCTTATCCCCTTTGCCTTTGTACAATGGCACTATGCACGCATTCCGCCATTCCTCAGGCACCTCACCATGAGTCATACATACATTAAATAACCTTACCAACCAGTCAACAATACAGTCACCCCCTTTTTTAATAGATTCCACTGCAATACCATCCAAACCTGCTGCCTTGCCGGCTTTCATCTTCCGCAAAGCTTTTACTACCTCTTCTCTGTTTACCAAATCATTTTCCCTAACCCTCTCACTTTGCACACCACCTTGACCAAAACACCCTATATCTGCCACTCTATTATCAAACACATTCAACAATCCTTCAAAATACTCACTCCATCTCCTTCTCACATCACCATTACTTGTTATCACCTCCCCATTTGCGTCCTTCACTGAAGTTCCCATTTGCTCCCTTGTCTTACGCACTTTATTTACCTCCTTCCAGAACATCTTTCTATTCTCCCTAAAATATAATGATACTCTCTCACCCCAACTCTCATTTGCCCTCTTTTTCACCTCTTGCACCTTTCTCTTGACCTCCTGTCTCTTTCTTTTATACATCTCCCACTCAATTGCATTTTTTCCCTGCAAAAATCATCCAAATGCCTCTCTCTTCTCTTTCACTAATAATCTTACTTCTTCATCCCATATATTTTTTTTTATTGCTTTGTCGCTGTCTCCCGCGTTTGCGAGGTAGCGCAAGGAAACAGACGAAAGAAATGGCGCAACCCACCCCCATACACATGTATATACATACACGTCCACACACGCAAATATACATATCTACACAGCTTTCCATGGTTTACCCCAGACGCTTCACATGCCCCGATTCAATCCACTGACAGCAAGTCAACCCTGGTATACCACATCGATCCAATTCACTCTATTCCTTGCCCGCCTTTCACCCTCCTGCATGTTCAGGCCCCGATCACACAAAATCTTTTTCACTCCATCTTTCCACCTCCAATTTGGTCTCCCACTTCTCCTCGTTCCCTCCACCTCCGACACATATATCCTCTGGGTCAATCTTTCCTCACTCATTCTCTCCATGTGCCCAAACCATTTCAAAACACCCTCTTCTGCTCTCTCAACCACGCTCTTTTTATTTCCACACGTCTCTCTTACCCTTACGTTACTTACTCGATCAAACCACCTCACACCACACATTGTCCTCAAACATCTCATTTCCAGCACATCCATCCTCCTGCGCACAACTCTATCCATAGCCCACGCCTCGCAACCATACAACATTGTTGGAACCACTATTCCTTCAAACATACCCATTTTTGCTTTCCGAGATAATGTTCTCGACTTCCACACATTCTTCAAGGCTCCCAGGACTTTCACCCCCTCCCCCACCCTATGATCCACTTCCGCTTCCATGGTTCCATCCGCTGCCAGATCCACTCCCAGATATCTAAAACACTTTACTTCCTCCAGTTTTTCTCCATTCAAACTTACCTCCCAATTGACTTGACCCTCAACCCTACTGTACCTAATAACCTTGCTCTTATTCACATTTACTCTTAACTTTCTTCTTTCACACACTTTACCAAACTCAGTCACCAGCTTCTGCAGTTTCTCACATGAATCAGCCACCAGCGCTGTATCATCAGCGAACAACAACTGACTCACTTCCCAAGCTCTCTCATCCCCAACAGACTTCATACTTGCCCCTCTTTCCAAAACTCTTGCATTTACCTCCTTAACAACCCCATCCATAAACAAATTAAACAACCATGGAGACATCACGCATCCATGCCGCAAACCTACATTCACTGAGAACCAATCACTTTCCTCTCTTCCTACACGTCCACATGCCTTACATCCTCGATAAAAACTTTTCACTGCTTCTAACAACTTGCCTCCCACACCATACATTCTTAATACCTTCCACAGAGCATCTCTATCAACTCTATCATATGCCTTCTCCAGATCCATAAATGCTACATACAAATCCATTTGCTTTTCTAAGTATTTCTCACATACATTCTTCAGAGCACTCACTCTTATCCCCTTTGCCTTTGTACAATGGCACTATGCACGCATTCCGCCAATCCTCAGGCACCTCACCATGAGTCATACATACATTAAATAACCTTCCCAACCAGTCAACAATACAGTCACCCCCTTTTTTAACAAATTCCACTGCAATACCATCCAAACCTGCTGCCTTGCCGGCTTTCATCTTCCGCAAAGCTTTTACTACCTCTTCTCTGTTTACCAAATCATTTTCCCTAACCCTCTCACTTTGCACAACACCTCGACCAAAACACCCTATATCTGCCACTCTATCATCAAACACATTCAACAAACCTTCAAAATACTCACTCCATCTCCTTCTCACATCACCACTACTTGTTATCACCTCCCCATTTGCACCCTTCACTGAAGTTCCCATTTGCTCCCTTGTCTTACGCACTTTATTTACCTCCTTCCAGAACATCTTTTTATTCTCCCTAAAATCTAATGATACTCTCTCACCCCAACTCTCATTTGCCCTCTTTTTCACCTCTTGCACCTTTCTCTTGACCTCCTGTCTCTTTCTTTTATACATCTCCCACTCAATTGCATTTTTTTCCTGCAAAAATCATCCAAATGCCTCTCTCTTCTCTTTCACTAATAATCTTACTTCTTCATCCCACCACTCACTACCCTTTCTAATCAACCCACCTCCCACTCTTCTCATGCCACAAGCATCTTTTGCGCAATCCATCACTGATTCCCTAAATACATCCCATTCCTCCCCCACTCCCCTTACTTCCATTGTTCTCACCTTTTTCCATTCTGTACTCAGTCTCTCCTGGTACTTCCTCACACAAGTCTCCTTCCCAAGCTCACTTACTCTCACCACCCTCTTCACCCCAACATTCACTCTTCTTTTCTGAAAACCCATACAAATCTTCACCTTAGCCTCCACAAGATAATGATCAGACATCCCTCCAGTTGCACCTCTCAGCACATTAACATCCAAAAGTCTCTCTTTCGCACGCCTGTCAATTAACACGTAATCCAATATCGCTCTCTGGCCATCTCTCCTACTTACATACGTATACTTATGTATATCTCGCTTTTTAAACCAGGTATTCCCAATGACCAGTCCTTTTTCAGCACATAAATCTACAAGCTCTTCACCATTTCCATTTACAACACTGAACACCCCATGTATACCAATTACCAGGAAGTACCAGGAGAGACTGAGTACAGAATGGAAAAAGGTGAGAACAATGGAAGTAAGGGGAGTGGGGGAGGAATGGGATGTATTTAGGGAATCAGTGATGGATTGCGCAAAAGATGCTTGTGGCATGAGAAGAGTGGGAGGTGGGTTGATTAGAAAGGGTAGTGAGTGGTGGGATGAAGAAGTAAGATTATTAGTGAAAGAGAAGAGAGAGGCATTTGGATGATTTTTGCAGGAAAAAAATGCAATTGAGTGGGAGATGTATAAAAGAAAGAGACAGGAGGTCAAGAGAAAGGTGCAAGAGGTGAAAAAGAGGGCAAATGAGAGTTGGGGTGAGAGAGTATCATTAGATTTTAGGGAGAATAAAAAGATGTTCTGGAAGGAGGTAAATAAAGTGTGTAAGACAAGGGAGCAAATGGGAACTTCAGTGAAGGGCGCAAATAGGGAGGTGATAACAAGTAGTGGTGATGTGAAAAGGAGATGGAGTGAGTATTTTGAAGGTTTGTTGAATGTGTTTGATGATAGAGTGGCAGATATAGGGTGTTTTGGTCAAGGTGGTGTGCAAAGTGAGAGGGTTAGGGAAAATGATTTGGTAAACAGAGAAGAGGTAGTAAAAGCTTTGCGGAAGATGAAAGCCGGCAAGGCAGCAGGTTTGGATGGTATTGCAGTGGAATTTATTAAAAAAGGGGGTGACTGTATTACTGACTGGTTGGTAAGGTTATTTAATGTATGTATGACTCATGGTGAGGTGCCTGAGGATTGGCGGAATGCGTGCATGGTGACACTGTACAAAGGCAAGGGGGATAAGAGTGAGTGCTCAAATTACAGAGGTATAAGTTTGTTGAGTATTCCTGGTAAATTATATGGGAGGGTATTGATTGAGAGGGTGAAGGCATGTACAGAGCATCAGATTGGGGAAGAGCAGTGTGGTTTCAGAAGTGGTAGAGGATGTGTGGATCAGGTGTTTGCTTTGAAGAATGTATGTGAGAAATACTTAGAAAAGCAAATGGATTTGTATGTAGCATTTACGGATCTGAAGAGGGCATATGATAGAGTTGATAGAGATGTTCTGTGGAAGGTATTAAGAATATATGGTGTGGGAGGCAAGTTGTCAGAGGCAGTGAAAAGTTTTTATCGAGGATGTAAGGCATGTGGACGTGTAGGAAGAGAGGAAAGTGATTGGTTCTCAGTGAATGTAGGTTTGCGGCAGGGGTGTGTGATGTTTCCATGGTTGTTTAATTTGTTTATGGATGGGGTTGTTAGGGAGGTGAATGCAAGAGTTTTGGAAAGAGGGGCAAGTATGAAGTCTGTTGGGGATGAGAGAGCTTGGGAAGTGAGTCAGTTGTTGTTCGCTGATGATACAGCGCTGGTGGCTGATTCATGTGAGAAACTGCAGAAGCTGGTGACTGAGTTTGGTAAAGTGTGTGGAAGAAGAAAGTTAAGAGTAAATGTGAATAAGAGCAAGGTTATTAGGTACAGTAGGGTTGAGGGTCAAGTCAATTGGGAGGTGAGTTTGAATGGAGAAAAACTGGAGGAAGTGAAGTGTTTTAGATATCTGGGAGTGGATCTGTCAGCGGATGGAACCATGGAAGCGGAAGTGGATCATAGGGTGGGGGAGGGGGCGAAAATCCTGGGAGCCTTGAAGAATGTGTGGAAGTCGAGAACATTATCTCGGAAAGCAAAAATGGGTATGTTTGAAGGAATAGTGGTTCCAACAATGTTGTATGGTTGCGAGGCATGGGCTATGAATAGAGTTGTGCGCAGAAGGATGGATGTGCTGGAAATGAGATGTTTGAGGACAATGTGTGGTGTGAGGTGGTTTGATCGAGTGAGTAACGTAAGGGTAAGAGAGATGTGTGGAAATAAAAAGAGCGTGGTTGAGAGAGCAGAAGAGGGTGTTTTGAAGTGGTTTGGGCACATGGAGAGGATGAGTGAGGAAAGATTGACCAAGAAGATATATGTGTCGGAGGTGGAGGGAACGAGGAGAAGAGGGAGACCAAATTGGAGGTGGAAAGATGGAGTGAAAAAGATTTTGTGTGATCGGGGCCTGAACATGCAGGAGGGTGAAAGGAGGGCAAGGAATAGAGTGAATTGGAGCGATGTGGTATACCGGGGTTGACGTGCTGTCAGTGGATTGAATCAAGGCATGTGAAGCGTCTGGGGTAAACCATGGAAAGCTGTGTAGGTATGTATATTTGCGTGTGTGGACGTGTGTATGTACGTGTGTATGGGGGTTGGGCCATTTCTTTCGTCTGTTTCCTCACGCTACCTCGCAAACGCGGGAGACAGCGACAAAGTATAAAAAAAAAAAAAAAAAAAAAAAAAAAAAAATATATATATATATATATATATATATTTTTCAAACTATTCGCCATGTCCCGCATTAGCGAGGTAGCGTTAAGAACAGAGGCCTGGGCCTTTGAGGGAATACCCTCACCTGGCCCAATTCTCTGTTCCTTCTTTTGGAAAATTAAAAAAAAAAAGAAATATATATATATATATATATAAGTGCCCACATACACACATATACATACATATACATATCAACATATACATACATATACAAACACACACACTCATATATACATATGTAAACATGCGCATATTTACACTGCTTGCCCTCATCCATTCCTTTCGCTACCCCGCCCCACAGAAAACAGCATCGCTACCCCCTGCTTCAATGAGGTAGCGCCAGGGAAAGACAAAAAAGGCCACATTCGTTCACATTCAGTCTCTGGCTGTCATGTGTATTATGCGAGATAAAATTCTTAACAATATTAATGTTTACCTCTGCACACTAAATTTTTGCTGAACTATTAAATTCTTATCCATGAAAGAAATGAGGGTGGTATATAACAGATATGGTATGACAGGGAATGCAAAGGAAATGAATTTAGGAATGGTAGAGTGAGAGAAAAACTTTGAGGTGGTTTGGGCACATGGAAAGAATGCATGATAGGGAATTTACAAGAGTGTATGGCAATACAACTAAAAGGGTTGGTGTGAGAGGAAGAACACCTGTGACAAGGGAAAATAGGATGGAAGTTTACTGCAGAGAGACAAATGGTGGAAGGATGCAAGGAAAGATGTATCAAAGGGAGGCAGCATGGAAGGACAGGGATAAATAGAGACCCTTTTGCTGTAGTCACTCCGGGATGGGGTGTCCTTGGTGAGAAATAATAAATAGAGACCCTTTTGCTGTAGTCACTCCGGGATGGGGTGTCCTTGGTGAGAAATAAATCTTTTATATCTGAAGTACATCAATTTAACTGTTTTGACTTAAATGCACCCAAAAACATGGGTTTACAGTGGGGAACAGATGGATGGAAAAGAGCATAACAAATAGCCTACTTCGGTTACAAACTGGGGAAAGTTAATAGAATTAAAAATAAAACAATTATTCACTAACCATAATTCCTCTTTAAGAATAAAGATGAACCACAGCACTGCACAATGCCATCAGCCATTATAGCAATGCGATCCCCCAAGAGATCTGCCTCTTCCATGAAATGAGTTGTTAAAAGGATAGTTCG
Source organism: Panulirus ornatus (assembly GCF_036320965.1). NCBI lineage: Eukaryota > Metazoa > Arthropoda > Malacostraca > Decapoda > Palinuridae > Panulirus > Panulirus ornatus. Next base: position 3,911,468 of record NC_092231.1, read on the forward strand.
TCCCACTCGTTCTTGTTGTAATAAGTCCCAGATGAGTCTCCTTGCACCTGGATCCATACCTGATGTAGGTTCATCCAGGAAAACAACACGGCTTCCAGCACAGAGAGCAATGCCAACAGACAGTTTTCGTTTCATTCCTCCAGAGAGGGTTTTTGACTGGTGAGAATCACAGTTCTATTATGAAGTATCAAATTCATGGATGAAAGTGAAGAATACATTAATTTACATGCTAAACAAATTCTAACTCACTTATCAGATTGTTTATTATCCTCAACTAAAAAAAATACTAAATAAAAATATTCTATTAAGTATTTTTTTGTCATCTTGAATTCCTAATTGGCTAATTTGCATATAACACACTCTCAACTAAATGCTCTTCACCTTATCTATCACAATCAATATCATTTATTGATTTATTCCCATTTCTATATTATCAAGTTTGAATGGAGAAAAACTGGAGGAAGTAAAGTGTTTTAGATATCTGGGGGTGGATCTGGCAGCGGATGGAACCATGGAAGCAGAAGTGAATCATAGGGTGGGGGAGGGGGCGAAAATCCTGGGAGCCTTGAAGAATGTGTGGAAGTCGAGAACATTATCTCGGAAAGCAAAAATGGGTATGTTTGAAGGAATAGTGGTTCCAACAATGTTGCATGGTTGCGAGGCGTGGGCTATGGACAGAGTTGTGCGCAGGAGAGTGGATGTGCTGGAAATGAGATGTTTGAGGACAATGTGTGGTGTGAGGTGGTTTGATCGAGTAAGTAATGTAAGGGTAAGAGAGATGTGTGGAAATAAAAAGAGCGTGGTTGAGAGAGCAGAAGTGGGTGTTTTGAAATGGTTTGGGCACATGGAGAGAATGAGTGAGGAAAGATTGACCAAGAGGATATATGTGTCGGAGGTGGAGGGAACGAGGAGAAGTGGGAGACCAAATTGGAGGTGGAAAGATGGAGTGAAAAAGATTTTGAGTGATCGGAGCCTGAACATGCAGGAGGGTGAAAGGCGGGCAAGGAATAGAGTGAATTGGATCGATGTGGTATACCGGGGTTGACGTGCTGTCAGTGGATTGAATCAGGGCATGTGAAGCGTCTGAAGTAAACCATGGAAAGTTGTGTGGGGCCTGGATGTGGAAAGGGAGCTGTGGTTTCGGGCATCATTGTGTGACAGCTGGAGACTGAGTGTGAACGAATGGGGCCTTTGTTGTCTTTTCCTAGTGCTACCTCGCACACATGAGGGGGGAGGGGGATGGTATTCCATGTGTGGCAAGGTGGCGATGGCAATGAATAGGGGCAGGCAGTGTGAATTGTGTGCCTGGGTATATATGTATGTGTCTGTGTGTGTAAATATATGTGTACATTGAGATGTATAGGTATGTATATTTGCGTGTGTGGGCGTGTGTGTGTGTACACTGTGTATGGGGGTGGGTTGTGCCATTTCTTTCGTCTGTTTCCTTACGCTACCTCGCAAACGCGGGAGACAGCGACAAAGCAAAATAAATAAATAAATAATACATTTCAACGTATACATACATATATATATACACAGACATAAACATATATACACATGTACATTTTCATACTTACTGCCTTCATACATTCCTGTCGCCATCCCACCACACATGAAAAACAGCACCCCTCTCCTTACCGCACTAGCAAGGTTGTGCTAGGAAAAGACAACAAAGGCCACATTCGTTCACACTCAGTCTCCAGCGGTCATGTGAAATGCACCGAAGCCACAGCTTCCTTTCCACATCCAAGCCCTACAAAACTTTTCATGGTGGGCTGAAGAGGTAAGATTATCAATGGAAGAGAAGAGAGGGGCATTTGGATGATTTTTGCAGGGAAATAATGCAAATAACTGGGAGATGTATAAAAGAAAGAGGCAGGAGGTCAAGAGAAAGGTGCAAGAGGTGAAAAAGAGGAAATGAGAGTTGGGGTGAGAGAGGATCATTAAATTTTAGGGAGAATACAAAGATGTTTTGGAAGGAGGTAAATAAAGTGCATAAGACAAGGAACAAATGGGAACTTCAGCAAAGGGGGCTAATGGGGAGGTAATAACAAGTAGTGGTGATGTGAGAAGGAGATGGAGTGAGTATTTTGAAGGTTTGTTGAATTTGTTTGATGATAAGAGTGGCAGATATAGGGTGTTTTGGTCGAGGTGGTGTGCAAAGTGAGAGGTTTAAGGAGAATGATTTGGTAAACTGAGAAGAGGTAGTAAAAGCTTTGCGGAAGATGAAAGCCGGCAAGGCAGCGGATTTGGATGGTATTGCAGTGGAATTTATTAAAAAAGGGGGTGACTGTATTGTTGACTGGTTGGTAAGGTTATTTAATGTATGCATGACTCATGGTGAGGTGCCTGAGGATTGGCAGAATGCTTGCATAGTGCCATTGTACAAAGGCAAAGGGGATAAGAGTGAGTGCTCAAATTACAGAGGTATAAGTTTGTTGAGTATTCCTGGTAAATTATATGGGAGGGTATTGATTGAGAGGGTGAAGGCATGTACAGAGCATCAGATTGGAGAGAGCAGTGTGGTTTCAGAAGTGGTAGAGGATATGTGGATCAGGTGTTTGCTTTGAAGAATGTATGTGAAAAATACTTAGAAAAGGGAAATGGGATTTTTGGATTGGAGGGGATAAAGATAGGGTTGATAGGGGAGCTGTGGAAGGTATTAAGAAAATATGGTGTGGGAGGCCCAAGTTGTTAGAAGGAGTGAAAAATTTTTATTGGGTGTTTAAAGGGATTGGACCTTAGGGGAAAAGAGGAAAGTGATTTGGGTTTTCAGTGAATTTTTGGTTTGCGGCAGGGGTGTGTGATGTCTCCATGGTTGTTTTTAAATTTTTTTTATGGATGGGGTTTTTAGGGGGTGAATGCAAAAAGTTTTGGAAAAAAGGGGGGAAGTATGGTCTGTTGGGGAGAGGGGAGCTTGGGAAGTGAGTCAGTTGTTTTTCCTGATGATACAGCGCTGGGGGCCGGTTTTAGGGGGAAATGCAGAAGGGTGGTGACTGGTTTGGTAAAGTGTGTGAAAAAAAAAAGTGAGATTTAAAAGTGAATAAAAAGCAAGGGTTTTAGGGAATGGGTTGAGGGCAATTAATTTTGGGGGTAAATTTGAATGGAGAAAAAAATTGGGGGAAGTGAAGTGTTTTAGATATCTGGGGGTGGATTGGGAGGGATGGAAACCATGGAAACGGGAAAGGGATTAAGGGTGGGGGAGGGGGGCGGGGAAAATCCTTTGGGGAAGGCCTTGAAAAAATGTGTGGAAGGGGAGAACATTATCTTTTTAAAGGGGAAAAATGGGTATGTTTGGGAATTGTGGTTTTCCAACAATGTTTATGGTTGGGGAGGATGGGCTATGGAAAAGATTGTGCGGAGGAAAGGGGGGGGTGGGCTGGAAATGGAAGTTTGAAGGGCAATTGTGGTTTGAGGTGGTTTTCGAGTAGTAATAAAGGGTAAGAGAATTTGTGGAAAAAAAAAACGGGGGGAAAAAGAGGGGTTTTTAAATGGTTTGGGCACATGGAGAGAATGGTGAGGGAAAGGGTTGACCAAAAAAGGATAAAATGTGTCGGGGGTGGGAAAAAAGGGAAAAAGAGGAGAAGTGGGAAAACCAAATTTTGGGGGTGGAAAGATGGAGTGAAAAAGATTTTGTTGGGGAACGGGGCCGAACATGCAGGAGGGTGAAAGGGGGAAGGAAAAAGGGGTGAATTTTGGGGCGATGTGGGTATAAACCGGGGTTGACGTGCTGTTTTAATGGATTGAATCCCCAAAGGGATGTGGAAAAACTCTGGGGGGTAAACCATGGAAAGCTGTGTAGGTATGTATATTTGCGTGTGTGGACGTGTGTATGTACGTGTGTATGGGGGTTGGGCCATTTCTTTCGTCTGTTTCCTCACGCTACCTCGCAAACGCGGGAGACAGCGACAAAGTATAAAAAAAAAAAAAAAAAAAAAAAAAAAAATATATATATATATATATATATATATATTTTTCAAACTATTGTCGCCATGTTCCTCGCATTAGCCGAGAGGTAGCGTTAAGAACAGAGGCCTGGGCCTTTGAGGGAATACCCTCACCTGGCCCAATTCTCTGTTCCTTCTTTTGGAAAATTAAAAAAAAAAAAAAATATATATATATATATATATAAGTGCCCACATACACACATATACATACATATACATATCAACATATACATACATATACAAACACACACACTCATATATACATATGTAAACATGCGCATATTTACACTGCTTGCCCTCATCCATTCCTTTCGCTACCCCGCCCCACAGAAAACAGCATCGCTACCCCCTGCTTCAATGAGGTAGCGCCAGGGAAAGACAAAAAAGGCCACATTCGTTCACATTCAGTCTCTGGCTGTCATGTGTATTATGCGAGATAAAATTCTTAACAATATTAATGTTTACCTCTGCACACTAAATTTTTGCTGAACTATTAAATTCTTATCCATGAAGAAATGAGGGTGGTATATAACAGATATGGTATGACAGGGAATGCAAAGGAAATGAATTTAGGAATGGTAGAGTGAGAGAAAAACTTTGAGGTGGTTTGGGCACATGGAAAGAATGCATGATAGGGAATTTACAAGAGTGTATGGCAATACAACTAAAAGGGTTGGTGTGAGAGGAAGAACACCTGTGACAAGGGAAAATAGGATGGAAGTTTACTGCAGAGAGACAAATGGTGGAAGGATGCAAGGAAAGATGTATCAAAGGGAGGCAGCATGGAAGGACAGGGATAAATAGAGACCCTTTTGCTGTAGTCACTCCGGGATGGGGTGTCCTTGGTGAGAAATAATAAATAGAGACCCTTTTGCTGTAGTCACTCCGGGATGGGGTGTCCTTGGTGAGAAATAAATCTTTTATATCTGAAGTACATCAATTTAACTGTTTTGACTTAAATGCACCCAAAAACATGGGTTTACAGTGGGGAACAGATGGATGGAAAAGAGCATAACAAATAGCCTACTTCGGTTACAAACTGGGGAAAGTTAATAGAATTAAAAATAAAACAATTATTCACTAACCATAATTCCTCTTTAAGAATAAAGATGAACCACAGCACTGCACAATGCCATCAGCCATTATAGCAATGCGATCCCCCAAGAGATCTGCCTCTTCATGAAATGAGTTGTTAAAAGGATAGTTCGTCCCACTCGTTCTTGTTGTAATAAGTCCCAGATGAGTCTCCTTGCACCTGGATCCATACCTGATGTAGGTTCATCCAGGAAAACAACACGGCTTCCAGCACAGAGAGCAATGCCAACAGACAGTTTTCGTTTCATTCCTCCAGAGAGGGTTTTTGACTGGTGAGAATCACAGTTCTATTATGAAGTATCAAATTCATGGATGAAAGTGAAGAATACATTAATTTACATGCTAAACAAATTCTAACTCACTTATCAGATTGTTTATTATCCTCAACTAAAAAAAATACTAAATAAAAATATTCTATTAAGTATTTTTTTGTCATCTTGAATTCCTAATTGGCTAATTTGCATATAACACACTCTCAACTAAATGCTCTTCACCTTATCTATCACAATCAATATCATTTATTGATTTATTCCCATTTCTATATTATCAAGTTTGAATGGAGAAAAACTGGAGGAAGTAAAGTGTTTTAGATATCTGGGGGTGGATCTGGCAGCGGATGGAACCATGGAAGCAGAAGTGAATCATAGGGTGGGGGAGGGGGCGAAAATCCTGGAGCCTTGAAGAATGTGTGGAAGTCGAGAACATTATCTCGGAAAGCAAAAATGGGTATGTTTGAAGGAATAGTGGTTCCAACAATGTTGCATGGTTGCGAGGCGTGGGCTATGGACAGAGTTGTGCGCAGGAGAGTGGATGTGCTGGAAATGAGATGTTTGAGGACAATGTGTGGTGTGAGGTGGTTTGATCGAGTAAGTAATGTAAGGGTAAGAGAGATGTGTGGAAATAAAAAGAGCGTGGTTGAGAGAGCAGAAGTGGGTGTTTTGAAATGGTTTGGGCACATGGAGAGAATGAGTGAGGAAAGATTGACCAAGAGGATATATGTGTCGGAGGTGGAGGGAACGAGGAGAAGTGGGAGACCAAATTGGAGGTGGAAAGATGGAGTGAAAAAGATTTTGAGTGATCGGAGCCTGAACATGCAGGAGGGTGAAAGGCGGGCAAGGAATAGAGTGAATTGGATCGATGTGGTATACCGGGGTTGACGTGCTGTCAGTGGATTGAATCAGGGCATGTGAAGCGTCTGAAGTAAACCATGGAAAGTTCTGTGGGGCCTGGATGTGGAAAGGGAGCTGTGGTTTCGGGCATCATTGTGTGACAGCTGGAGACTGAGTGTGAATAAATGTGGCCTTTGTTGTCTTTTCCTAGTGCTACATCGCACACATGAGGGGGGAGGGGGATGGTATTCCATGTGTGGCAGAGTGGCGATGGCAATGAATAGGGGCAGGCAGTGTGAATTGTGTGCCTGGGTATATATGTATGTGTTGATTGTGTAAATATATGTGTACTTGAGATGTATAGGTATGTATATTTGCGTGTGTGGGCGTGTGTGTGTGTACACTGTGTATGGGGGTGGGTTGTGCCATTTCTTTCGTCTGTTTCCTTACGCTACCTCGCAAACGCGGGAGACAGCGACAAAGCAAAATAAATAAATAAATAATACATTTCAACGTATACATACATATATATATACACAGACATAAACATATATACACATGTACATTTTCATACTTACTGCCTTCATACATTCCTGTCGCCATCCCACCACACATGAAAAACAGCACCCCTCTCCTTACCGCACTAGCAAGGTTGTGCTAGGAAAAGACAACAAAGGCCACATTCGTTCACACTCAGTCTCCAGCGGTCATGTGAAATGCACCGAAGCCACAGCTTCCTTTCCACATCCAAGCCCTACAAAACTTTTCATGGTGGGCTGAAGAGGTAAGATTATCAATGGAAGAGAAGAGAGAGGCATTTGGATGATTTTTGCAGGAAAAAAATGCAATTGAGTGGGAGATGTATAAAAGAAAGAGACAGGAGGTCAAGAGAAAGGTGCAAGAGGTGAAAAAGAGGCAAATGAGAGTTGGGGTGAGAGAGTATCATTAGATTTTAGGGAGAATAAAAAGATGTTCTGGAAGGAGGTAAATAAAGTGTGTAAGACAAGGGAGCAAATGGGAACTTCAGTGAAGGGCGCAAATAGGGAGGTGATAACAAGTAGTGGTGATGTGAAAAGGAGATGGAGTGAGTATTTTGAAGGTTTGTTGAATGTGTTTGATGATAGAGTGGCAGATATAGGGTGTTTTGGTCAAGGTGGTGTGCAAAGTGAGAGGGTTAGGGAAAATGATTTGGTAAACAGAGAAGAGGTAGTAAAGGCTTTGCGGAAGATGAAAGCCGGCAAGGCAGCAGGTTTGGATGGTATTGCAGTGGAATTTATTAAAAAAGGGGGTGACTGTATTACTGACTGGTTGGTAAGGTTATTTAATGTATGTATGACTCATGGTGAGGTGCCTGAGGATTGGCGGAATGCGTGCATGGTGACACTGTACAAAGGCAAGGGGGATAAGAGTGAGTGCTCAAATTACAGAGGTATAAGTTTGTTGAGTATTCCTGGTAAATTATATGGGAGGGTATTGATTGAGAGGGTGAAGGCATGTACAGAGCATCAGATTGGGGAAGAGCAGTGTGGTTTCAGAAGTGGTAGAGGATGTGTGGATCAGGTGTTTGCTTTGAAGAATGTATGTGAGAAATACTTAGAAAAGCAAATGGATTTGTATGTAGCATTTATGGATCTGAAGAGGGCATATGATAGAGTTGATAGAGATGTTCTGTGGAAGGTATTAAGAATATATGGTGTGGGAGGCAAGTTGTCAGAGGCAGTGAAAAGTTTTTATCGAGGATGTAAGGCATGTGGACGTGTAGGAAGAGAGGAAAGTGATTGGTTCTCAGTGAATGTAGGTTTGCGGCAGGGGTGTGTGATGTCTCCATGGTTGTTTAATTTGTTTATGGATGGGGTTATTAGGGAGGTGAATGCAAGAGTTTTGGAAAGAGGGGCAAATATGAAGTCTGTTGGGGATGAGAGAGCTTGGGAAGTGAGTCAGTTGTTGTTCGCTGATGATACAGCGCTGGTGGCTGATTCATGTGAGAAACTGCAGAAGCTGGTGACTGAGTTTGGTAAAGTGTGTGGAAGAAGAAAGTTAAGAGTAAATGTGAATAAGAGCAAGGTTATTAGGTACAGTAGGGTTGAGGGTCAAGTCAATTGGGAGGTGAGTTTGAATGGAGAAAAACTGGAGGAAGTGAAGTGTTTTAGATATCTGGGAGTGGATCTGGCAGCGGATGGAACCATGGAAGCGGAAGTGGATCATAGGGTGGGGGAGGGGGCGAAAATCCTGGGAGCCTTGAAGAATGTGTGGAAGTCGAGAACATTATCTCGGAAAGCAAAAATGGGTATGTTTGAAGGAATAGTGGTTCCAACAATGTTGTATGGTTGCGAGGCATGGGCTATGAATAGAGTTGTGCGCAGAAGGATGGATGTGCTGGAAATGAGATGTTTGAAGACAATGTGTGGTGTGAGGTGGTTTGATCGAGTGAGTAACGTAAGGGTAAGAGAGATGTGTGGAAATAAAAAGAGCGTGGTTGAGAGAGCAGAAGAGGGTGTTTTGAAGTGGTTTGGGCACATGGAGAGGATGAGTGAGGAAAGATTGACCAAGAAGATATATGTGTCGGAGGTGGAGGGAACGAGGAGAAGAGGGAGACCAAATTGGAGGTGGAAAGATGGAGTGAAAAAGATTTTGTGTGATCGGGGCCTGAACATGCAGGAGGGTGAAAGGAGGGCAAGGAATAGAGTGAATTGGAGCGATGTGGTATACCGGGGTTGACGTGCTGTCAGTGGATTGAATCAAGGCATGTGAAGCGTCTGGGGTAAACCATGGAAAGCTGTGTAGGTATGTATATTTGCGTGTGTGGATGTATGTATATACATGTGTATGGGGGGGGGGGGGTTGGGCCATTTCTTTCGTCTGTTTCCTTGCGCTACCTTGCAAACGCGGGAGACAGCGACAAAGTATAGAAAAAAAAAAAAAAAAAATATATATATATATATATATATATATATATATATATATATATATATATATATATATATACTATCCCTGGGGATAGGGGATTAAGAATACTTCCCACGTATTCCCTGCGTGTCGTAGAAGGCGACTAAAAGGGGAGGGAGCGGGGGGCTGGAAATCCTCCCCTCTCGTTTTTTTTTTTAAATTTTCCAAAAGAAGGAACAGAGGGGGCCAGTTGAGGATATTCCAAAAAAGGCCCAGTCCTCTGTTCTTAGCGCTACCTCGCTAACGCGGGAAATGGCGAAGTTTTTTTTTTCTTTTTTTTTTTTTTTTTTTCCAAAAGAAGGAACAGAGAATTGGGCCAGGTGAGGGTATTCCCTCAAAGGCCCAGTCCTCTGTTCTTAACGCTACCTCGCTAATGCGGGAAATGGCGAATAGTTTGGAAAAAAAAAAAAAAAAAAAAAAATATATATATATATATATATATATATATATATATATATATATATATATATATATATATATAAGTGCCCACAGACACACATATACATACATATACATATCAACATATACATACATATACAAACACACACACTCATATATACATATGTAAACATGCGCATATTTACACTGCTTGCCCTCATCCATTCCTTTCGCTACCCCGCCCCACAGAAAACAGCATCGCTACCCCCTGCTTCAATGAGGTAGCGCCAGGGAAAGACAAAAAAGGCCACATTCGTTCACATTCAGTCTCTGGCTGTCATGTGTATTATGCGAGATAAAATTCTTAACAATATTAATGTTTACCTCTGCACACTAAATTTTTGCTGAACTATTAAATTCTTATCCATGAAAGAAATGAGGGTGGTATATAACAGATATGGTATGACAGGGAATGCAAAGGAAATGAATTTAGGAATGGTAGAGTGAGAGAAAAACTTTGAGGTGGTTTGGGCACATGGAAAGAATGCATGATAGGGAATTTACAAGAGTGTATGGCAATACAACTAAAAGGGTTGGTGTGAGAGGAAGAACACCTGTGACAAGGGAAAATAGGATGGAAGTTTACTGCAGAGAGACAAATGGTGGAAGGATGCAAGGAAAGATGTATCAAAGGGAGGCAGCATGGAAGGACAGGGATAAATAGAGACCCTTTTGCTGTAGTCACTCCGGGATGGGGTGTCCTTGGTGAGAAATAAATCTTTTATATCTGAAGTACATCAATTTAACTGTTTTGACTGAAATGCACCCAAAAACATGGGTTTACAGTGGGGAACAGATGGATGGAAAAGAGCATAACAAATAGCCTACTTCGGTTACAAACTGGGGAAAGTTAATAGAATTAAAAATAAAACAATTATTCACTAACCATAATTCCTCTTTAAGAATAAAGATGAACCACAGCACTGCACAATGCCATCAGCCATTATAGCAATGCGATCCCCCAAGAGATCTGCCTCTTCCATGAAATGAGTTGTTAAAAGGATAGTTCGTCCCACTCGTTCTTGTTGTAATAAGTCCCAGATGAGTCTCCTTGCACCTGGATCCATACCTGATGTAGGTTCATCCAGGAAAACAACACGGCTTCCAGCACAGAGAGCAATGCCAACAGACAGTTTTCGTTTCATTCCTCCAGAGAGGGTTTTTGACTGGTGAGAATCACAGTTCTATTATGAAGTATCAAATTCATGGATGAAAGTGAAGAATACATTAATTTACATGCTAAACAAATTCTAACTCACTTATCAGATTGTTTATTATCCTCAACTAAAAAAAATACTAAATAAAAATATTCTATTAAGTATTTTTTTGTCATCTTGAATTCCTAATTGGCTAATTTGCATATAACACACTCTCAACTAAATGCTCTTCACCTTATCTATCACAATCAATATCATTTATTGATTTATTCCCATTTCTATATTATCAAGTTTGAATGGAGAAAAACTGGAGGAAGTAAAGTGTTTTAGATATCTGGGGGTGGATCTGGCAGCGGATGGAACCATGGAAGCGGAAGTGAATCATAGGGTGGGGGAGGGGGCGAAAATCCTGGGAGCCTTGAAGAATGTGTGGAAGTCGAGAACATTATCTCGGAAAGCAAAAATGGGTATGTTTGAAGGAATAGTGGTTCCAACAATGTTGCATGGTTGCGAGGCGTGGGCTATGGACAGAGTTGTGCGCAGGAGAGTGGATGTGCTGGAAATGAGATGTTTGAGGACAATGTGTGGTGTGAGGTGGTTTGATCGAGTAAGTAATGTAAGGGTAAGAGAGATGTGTGGAAATAAAAAGAGCGTGGTTGAGAGAGCAGAAGTGGGTGTTTTGAAATGGTTTGGGCACATGGAGAGAATGAGTGAGGAAAGATTGACCAAGAGGATATATGTGTCGGAGGTGGAGGGAACGAGGAGAAGTGGGAGACCAAATTGGAGGTGGAAAGATGGAGTGAAAAAGATTTTGAGTGATCGGAGCCTGAACATGCAGGAGGGTGAAAGGCGGGCAAGGAATAGAGTGAATTGGATCGATGTGGTATACCGGGGTTGACGTGCTGTCAGTGGATTGAATCAGGGCATGTGAAGCGTCTGAAGTAAACCATGGAAAGTTGTGTGGGGCCTGGATGTGGAAAGGGAGCTGTGGTTTCGGGCATCATTGTGTGACAGCTGGAGACTGAGTGTGAACGAATGGGGCCTTTGTTGTCTTTTCCTAGTGCTACCTCGCACACATGAGGGGGGAGGGGGATGGTATTCCATGTGTGGCGAGGTGGCGATGGCAATGAATAGGGGCAGGCAGTGTGAATTGTGTGCCTGGGTATATATGTATGTGTCTGTGTGTGTAAATATATGTGTACATTGAGATGTATAGGTATGTATATTTGCGTGTGTGGGCGTGTGTGTGTGTACACTGTGTATGGGGGTGGGTTGTGCCATTTCTTTCGTCTGTTTCCTTACGCTACCTCGCAAACGCGGGAGACAGCGACAAAGCAAAATAAATAAATAAATAATACATTTCAACGTATACATACATATATATATACACAGACATAAACATATATACACATGTACATTTTCATACTTACTGCCTTCATACATTCCTGTCGCCATCCCACCACACATGAAAAACAGCACCCCTCTCCTTACCGCACTAGCAAGGTTGTGCTAGGAAAAGACAACAAAGGCCACATTCGTTCACACTCAGTCTCCAGCGGTCATGTGAAATGCACCGAAGCCACAGCTTCCTTTCCACATCCAAGCCCTACAAAACTTTTCATGGTGGGCTGAAGAGGTAAGATTATCAATGGAAGAGAAGAGAGGGGCATTTGGATGATTTTTGCAGGGAAATAATGCAAATAACTGGGAGATGTATAAAAGAAAGAGGCAGGAGGTCAAGAGAAAGGTGCAAGAGGTGAAAAAGAGGAAATGAGAGTTGGGGTGAGAGAGGATCATTAAATTTTAGGGAGAATACAAAGATGTTTTGGAAGGAGGTAAATAAAGTGCATAAGACAAGGAACAAATGGGAACTTCAGCAAAGGGGGCTAATGGGGAGGTAATAACAAGTAGTGGTGATGTGAGAAGGAGATGGAGTGAGTATTTTGAAGGTTTGTTGAATTTGTTTGATGATAAGAGTGGCAGATATAGGGTGTTTTGGTCGAGGTGGTGTGCAAAGTGAGAGGTTTACGGAGAATGATTTGGTAAACTGAGAAGAGGTAGTAAAAGCTTTGCGGAAGATGAAAGCCGGCAAGGCAGCAGGTTTGGATGGTATTGCAGTGGAATCTATTAAAAAAGGGGGTGACTGTATTGTTGACTGGTTGGTAAGGTTATTTAATGTATGCATGACTCATGGTGAGGTGCCTGAGAATTGGCAGAATGCTTGCATAGTGCCATTGTACAAAGGCAAAGGGGATAAGAGTGAGTGCTCAAATTACAGAGGTATAAGTTTGTTGAGTATTCCTGGTAAATTATATGGGAGGGTATTGATTGAGAGGGTGAAGGCATGTACAGAGCATCAGATTGGAGAGAGCAGTGTGGTTTCAGAAGTGGTAGAGGATATGTGGATCAGGTGTTTGCTTTGAAGAATGTATGTGAAAAATACTTAGAAAAGCAAATGGGTTTGTATGTAGCATATGATAGTGTTGATAGAGATGCTCTGTGGAAGGTATTAAGAATATATGGTGTGGGAGGCAAGTTGTTAGAAGTAGTGAAAAGTTTTTATAGAGGATGTAAGGCATATGTACCTCTAGGGAGAGAGGAAAGTAATTGGTTCTCAGTGAATGTAGGTCTGCGGCAGGGGTGTGTGATGTCTCCATGGTTGTTTAATGTGTTTATGGATGGGGTTGTTAGGGAGGTGAATGCAAGAGTTTTGGAAAGAGGGGCAAGTATGCAGTCTGTTGTGGATGAGAGAGCTTGGGAAGTGAGTCAGTTGTTGTTCACTGATGATACAGCGCTAGTGGCTGATTCAGGTGTGAAACTGCAGAAGCTGGTGACTGAGTTTGGTAAAGTGTGTGAAAAAAGAAAGCTGAGAGTAAATGTGAATAAGAGCAAGGTTCAGTAGAGTTGAGGGACAATTGAATTGGGAGGTAAGTTTGAATGGAGAAAAACTAGAGGAAGTGAAGTGTTTTAGATATCTGGGAGTGGATTTGGTAGGTGATGGAACCATGGAAGCAGAAGTGAGTCACAGGGTGGGGGAGAGGGTGAAGGTTCTGGGAGCAGTGAAGAATGTGTGGAAGGCGAGAACATTATCTTGGAGAGCAAAAATGGGTATGTTTGAAGGAATAGTGGTTCCAACAATGTTATATGGTTGCGAGGTGTGGACTATAGATAGAGTTGTGCGGAGGAGGGTGGATGTGCTGGAAATGAGAAGTTTGAAGACAATATGTGGTGTGAGGTGGTTTGATCGAGTAAGTAATAATAGGGTAAGAGAGATGTGTGGTAATAAAACGAGAGAGGTTGAAATGGTTTGGTCACATGGAGAGAATGCGTGACGAAAGATTGACAAAGAGGATATATGTGTCAGAGGTGGAGGGAACGAGGAGAAGTGGAAGACCAAATTGGAGGTGGAAAGATGGAGTGAAAAAGATTTTGAGTGATCGGGGCCTGAACATGCAGGAGGGTGAAAGGCGTGCAAGGAATAGAGTGAATTGGAACGATGTGGTATACCAGGGTTGACGTGCTGTCAATGGATTGAACCAAGGCATGTGAAGCATCTGGGGTAAACCATGGAAAGTTCTGTGGGGCCTGGATGTGGAAAGGGAGCTGTGGTTTCGGTGCATTATACATGACAGCTAGAGACTGAGTGTGAATAAATGTGGCCTTTGTTGTCTTTTCCTAGCGCTACCTCACACACATGCAGGGGGAAGGGGTTGTTATTTCATGTGTGGCGGGGTGGAGATGGGAATGAATAAGGGCAGACAGTATGAATCATGTAAATGTGTACATATGTATATGTCTGTGTGTGCATATATATGTATACGTTGAGATGTATAGGTATGTATGTGTGCGTGTGTGGACGTATATGTATATACATGTGTATGTGGGTGGGTTGGGTCATTCTTCCGTCTGTTTCCTTGCGCTACCTCGCTAACGCGAGAGACAGCAACAAAGTATAATAAATAAATGAATATATATATATGTGTATGAGTGGATGGGTCGTTCTTTTTCTGTTTCCTGGCACTACCTGGCTGATGTGGGAAACAGCGTTCAAGTATAATAGAAAAACAAAATACATATGTGTGTGTATATGAGCGAATGTGTCTTTCTTCACCTGTTTCCTGGTGCTACCTTGCTGACAAGGAAAATGGCAATAATGTATAATAAAATAATTATAAAAAAATTCATATGTATAATCCTTTTCATGTTTCCTTAGCGGCACAAATGTCTGTTGACCTCACTGTGAGCCTATCTTCCCCATTGACTGTCATCACTGAGCCCAAATAAAACATCACGCTCAATACAATGATCATGATCATCACCATGTTCCTCTATCTTACTACATTGCATCAAAACTGCATCTATTTTTTCCTACTTTGACACACATTTATGTTAGTTCCTACCAGATACATAAGCATCACTCTTGCAGCTGCCAGATGAGCACTCTGGTAAGTGTCATCTCAACATGGTGTTTATAGAGTAAATGAAAGATGTTAAATTTTTTAGGCTGAATTTTTACTCCTGATGACACACTGTTCATCTGTTTTTGAAACTAACACATGAGAAAAGTTAAAACCACTAGGTATAAAAAAAATAAAGGCCTGTATTTTCTTCAAGAAAAACTCATCTCACCCAAACTACTTAATGCACAAACTTATTGAGTAATTATGCACAAACTTATCTAGTAATATTTGTGAAATGCACAAACTTATTGAGTAATTATGCACAAACTTATCTAGTAATATTTGTGAACAAAACATGTAAGAGATATACATATGCATATATAGGGGCACACAATATAGCTTCATCTTTTAATCTCAGCTGATTAATGATGATAGGAATCATCATGCTTAAAACAAAAATCCATGATGATTTAACAAGTCTGTGACAAGTTACCAGTTTTGAATATACATACAGAAGTAAAATCACATAGATGCCAGGTTTGGCTACTTAAACTCACCATAGCATCTCTTTTGTCCTGTAGTTTAAGCTTCTCTAATAAGTTGCAAATCTCATCCTCAACTTTATCACCAGACAATCCCTTTAACTGAGGAAAAATCAATACTTGAGATAGATGACAACCAAAACAACTTTAACATACACAGTTACATATGAAAGCATACATTAATGTTAAAACACATCACAAGGTATGTGATATAAAATCTGATATACAAAAAATTTTACTTTTATTTCTAAGTTGTTTTCACACTACTGATATATAGTTTGGCTTTGGCTGCTTTGGGAAGTAGAAACACAGGAAGTATTCTTTCACAAAATAGTCTTTCTATGGCTCCATCTTCTCTCCACCTCCTTATCTTTATCTCCGAATGTCTGTAAATTTGCTGAGGCATGCCTATCTTTCCCGAATCTTTTTTGTCATTGTTTATGGAAACTGCTAAACTTATATGAAAGCCTAATGAACAAGCAAAATTTTTCAGCAAACTTTCAGGCCTGCTGATGGGCCTTCAGCACTTATAAAAAATGAAGTGCTTGTTGGGGAAATCTTTGAGAAGTTTCTCTTCGTATAATCTTTCCCTATTATATGCATGTGATACCCACTAGTATCCTTTCTCCACTATCCCAAGAGATATAGAAAACAGTGACAGTTTGTGAACATTCATAAGCAGATGAAAATTTTATAAAAGTGCAGAGCATTCAGGATTGGTGCCTGTAAGCAAAAAGGGAGATTATAGATAAAACTAGAGACACAGAGACTAATCAATCAGATTTGATGGACTTGGACATTTAGTGGATGGCCCCAGATATAAAATAATTACTAAATCAGGAGGTTTTAAGATGTTAATCTTTCATTTTGGACTGGATGAAGGTCAAATACCAGATATAGAGAAAAGGGGAAAGAAAAAAGAAATGCTTATCAAAAGATTACTGAAGGGTATAGAATTGCCAGATGCAATTTCTGTGAAAAAAAAAGAATCGGTGGTTATGAACAATTATGGTTATGTTTGCTTTGGAGTCATCTAGCCAGGAGGCACTTAAGCATGCAAAGAAACTTAAAAAAAGGTGAAATCAGTGGGGTTTTCATCAAATGTGTTAGAACAAGGGAAGAGAAGGAGAGAAGCAAAGAAGAGTCAGATGGCAAAAAAACATGAGTAAGCAAATGGAGAAAAAAGACTAAACAACCTAGGAGTAAAGCATGTACACAATTGCTAATGGATTAATAGCAAATATCAGAGATAAAATTCAAGATCCATAAAAGGGAAAACATTCCTGATACTCCTGGAGTTGTGGATAAAGAGCTTACCAAAGATATAAGATCTCAACATTTCGGTCCTGAGGAGTAAGTGATAGTACGCAGGAAAAAAAGAAGACAAAGGGAAGAGAGGCTGGTCCTCCTAATATGTATATCTATATTCTATCTATATCTCTGATGCCTGTTTCAATTAGAACTCCCTCAAACGAGTGGCCATGGCAACAGAGTCTCCATAACTAAAAAACTCCAGTGCCGCTTCTCAGCCTTTAGTATCTCACCCTTTACAGGCCACTGACAGAATGCAAGTCTAGTGCAGTGTTTGCAGAAGCTCCTATCTAATGTTTCTATTGACTACTTCTACTACTACTACTACTACTTTCTAATATGTAATACAGGATACAGGATACAGAAGTAGATGGCCTATTCAAACAGTATATATGAAAGGACAAATAAATGTGGGGAAAGAACTGAAGAGCAGTTTTGATATCATATAATCCTCCAAAGAATTCCAACACTCCAGAACAAATGCACACTGATATTAATGAAGGAATAATCAGGATGGTAAATAGAGCAAAAAATATGTCCTTCTCAGGGAGTGCAATTGCACAGTGACTGACCAGGGAAATTTGGATTCACCTGGTGACAATAAATTATGGAAACACAAGCTCTTTGACTGTGAAAAGGAAAATCTTCTACATTGGCACATCAAGGAACACACTAGGATGAAAGGAACTGGTTCATTATCATTACTAGATCTTATCTTCACACATACTGGCATGGAAATTGAGAATACAATAGGTAAAGAGCAATAATGCTATGCTTACATTTGAGGAAGTTAAAAGAACAGACATGAAGTAAGAACTGAAGAGGAGATATGATCAAGGAGATGCAAAGAACTTTAAAATCTATAAGGTAACTAACTGGAAAAAGGAGTTCAGTAAACAAGAACCTAAATATTGTGATGAAATGTTCTTTGAAATTTACGAAGGAGTAGAAATGCAAATACCTCTAACCTCAAATACAGAAGAAAGGTTAAGAAAGAAGGGAGAATGGTTCAGTAAAAGATATTAAGAAACAAATGCACTTTAAGATGTGTTGTGACAAATACATAGATGGTACTCCAACCAACCAAAATTGATAAGGTATTTCAGATCAAGGAACAAACACAGTATTAGACCTGTTTTCAATTTCATACATTATACATAATACATACTAGAATACGCTTCTTAAGTTTTGGTCAATGCTCAAAGTGCTAACAGAGAGGGTCCAGACAAGAGTAACATAGATGACATCAGAACAGAGACGTGAGTTACATCAAAGGGCTTGAGGCCTTAAATTTGCACAACACAAGAGAGAAAAATGAAGGGTGACTTGATCACAACCTTTAAAAAATTATGATAATAGAGGCAATATATAATTCTTCTAGCGATGTAGGGACAGAACAACCTGCAGATGTACTATGAAATTAAGCATGAAACATCTAAAAAAAAAAAGATGTGAAGTACTTTTAATATGACTGGTGGATTAATGTATTAAAATGAATGAAGACTTAGTTAACGCAGACTGCACACAGAAATCTAAAAAGCTAAATGGTTGCTGAAAATATTCAAGAATTTGGTCACCATGAGTGTATAACTACATCCCCATACAATATACATAGGTAATATTCACTCTGATTATACCAATGTTATGTTCTACTAACCTTGCTGAAGAATTTAATGTGCTCAGCAACTGTTAACTCATCAAACAAAACATCATGCTGTGGGCATAAACCTAAGGACCGCCTCACATTGCCCATTTCAGACACAATGTCATATCCTCCAACTAGTGCAGTGCCAGATGTTGGAGGATACAAACCTGGTGGAAAAAATGTGAAAAGTTAAATGTGACCCAAAATGCATACTTCTGCACTTTGACAGGAGTGAGCTGAGGGTAAAATAACTTTTGAGGTCTGTCACATAATAAAACATATACATAAAACTATCCCTGGGGATAAGGGAGAAAGAATACTTCTCACGCATTCCTCACGTGTCGTAGAAGGCGACTAAAGGGGACGGGAGCGGGGAGCTATGAGTAAAATGATATGGGTAAAACTGAAAGTTGATGAGAGAGATGGGTGATTATTGGTGCATATGCACCTGGGCATGAGAAGAAAGATCATGAGAGGCAAGTGTTTTGAGAGCAGCTGAATGAGTGTGTCAGTAATTTTGATGCACGAGATCGGGTTATAGTGATAGGTGATTTGAATGCAAAGGTGAGTAATGTGGCAGTTGAGGGAATAATTGGTATACATGGGGTGTTCTTGTAATGGAAATGGTGAAGAGCTTGTAGATCTATGTGCTGAAAAAGGACTGGTGATTGGGAATACCTGGTTTAAAAAGAGATATACATAAGTACACATATGTAAGTAGGAGAGATGGCTAGAGAGCGTTATTAGATTACGTGTTAATTGATAGGCACGCAAGAGAGAGACTTTTGGATGTTAATGTGCTGAGAGGTGCAACTGGAGGGATGTTTGATCATTATCTTGTGGAGGCGAAGGTGAAGATTTGTAGAGGTTTTCAGAAAAGAAGAGAGAATGTTGGGGTGAAGAGAGTGGTGAGAGTAAGTGAGCTTGGGAAGGAGACTTGTGGGAGGAAGTACCAGGAGAGACTGAGTACAGAATGGAAAAAGGTGAGAACAAAGGAGGTAAGGGGAGTGAGGGAGGAATGGGATGTATTTAGGGGAGCAGTGATGGCTTGCGCAAAAGATGCTTGTGGCATGAGAAGCATGGGAGGTGGACAGATTAAAAAGGGTAGTGAGTGGTGGGATGAAGAAGTAAGATTATTAGTGAAAGAGAAGAGAGAGGCATTTGGATGATTTTTGCAGGGAAATAATGCAAATGACTGGGAGATGTATAAAAGAAAGAGGCAGGAGGTCAAGAGAAAGGTGCAAGAGGTGAAAAAGAGAGCAAATGAGCGTTGGGGTGAGAGAGTATCATTAAATTTTAGGTAGAATAAAAAGATGTTTTGGAAGGAGGTATATAAAGTGCGTAAGACAAGGGAACAAATGGGAACTTCAGTGAAGGGGGCTAATGGGGAGGTGATAACAAGTAGTGGTGATGTGAGGAGATGGAGTGAGTATTTTGAAGGTTTGTTGAATGTGTCTGATGATAGAGTGGTAGATATAGGGTGTTTTGGTCGAGGTGGTGTGCAAAGTGAGAGGGTTAGGGAGAATGATTTGGTAAACAGAGAAGAGGTAGTAAAAGCTTTGCGGAAGATGAAAGCCGGCAAGGTAGCAGGTTTGGATGGTATTGCAGTGGAATATATTACAAAAGGGGGTGACTGTATTGTTGACTGGTTGGTAAGGTTATTTATTGTATGTATGATTCATGGTGAGGTGCCTGAGGATTGGTGGAATGCTTGCATAAAGCCATTGTACAAAGGCAAAGGGGATAAGAGTGAGTGCTCAAATTACAGAGGTATAAGTTTGTTGAGTATTCCTGGTAAATTATATGGGAGGGTATTGATTGAGAGGGTGAAGGCATGTACAGAGCATCAGATTGGGGAGGAGCAGTGTGGATTCAGAAGTGGTAGAGGATGTGTGGATCAGGTGTTTGCTTTGAAGAATGTATGTGAGAAATACTTAGAAAAGCAAATGGATTTGTATGTAGCATTTATGGATCTGGAGAAGGCATATGATAGAGTTGACAGAGATTCTCTGTGGAAGGTATTAAGAATATATGGTGTGGGAGGCAAGTTGTTAGAAGCAGTGAAAAGTTTTTATCGAGGATGTAAGGCATGTGTATGTGTAGGAAGAGAGGAAAGTGATCGGTTCTCAGTGAATGTAGGTTTGTGGCAGGGGTGTGTGATGTCTCCATGATTATTTACTTTGTTTATGGATGGGGTTGTTAGGGAGGTGAATGCAAGAGATTTAGAAAGAGGGGCAAGTATGCAGTCTGTTGTGGATGAGAGAGCTTGGGAAGTGAGTCAGTTGTTGTTCGCTGATGATACAGCGCTGGTGGCTGATTCATGTGAGAAACTGCAGAAGCTGGTGACTGAGTTTGGTAAAGAGTGTGAAAGAAGAAAGTTGAGAGTAAATGTGAATAAGAGCAAGGTTATTAGGTAGAGTAGGGTTGAGGGTCAAGTCAATTGGGAGGAAAGTTTAAATGGAGAAAAACTGGAGGAAGTGACGTGTTTTAGATATCTGGGAGTGGATCTGGCAGCGGATGGAACCATGGAAGTGGAAGTGAATCATAGGGTGGGGGAGGGGGCGAAAACTCTGGGAGCGTTGAAGAATGTGTGGAAGTCGAGAACATTATCTCAGAAAGCAAAAATGGGTATGTTTGAAGGAATAGTGGTTCCAACAATGTTATATGGTTGTGAGGCGTGGGCTATGGATAGAGTTGTTCGGAGGAGGGTAAATGTGCTGGAAATGAGATGTTTGAGGACAATATGTGGTGTGAGGTGGTTTGATCGAGTAAGTAATAAAAGGGTATGAGAGATGTGTGGTAATAAAAAGAGCGTGGTTGAGAAAGCAGAAGAGGGTTTTTTGAAATGGTTTGGTCACATGGAGAGAATGAGTGACGAAAGATTGACAAATAGGATATATGTGTCAGAGGTGAAGGGAACGAGGAGAAGCGGGAAACCAAATTGGAGGTGGAAAGATGGAGTGAAAAATATTTTGAGTGATTGGGGCCTGAACATGCAGGAGGATGAAAGGCGTGCAAGGAATAGAGTGAATTGGAACGATGTGGTATACCGGGGTTGACGTGCTGTCAGTGGATTGAACCAGGGAATGTGAAGCGTCTGGGGAAAACCATGGAAAGTTCTGTGGGGCCTGGATGTGGAAAGGGAGCTGTGGTTTCGGTGCATTATTACATGGCAGCTAAAGACTGAGTGTGAACATATGTGGCCTTTGTTGTCTTTTCCTAGCGCTACCTCGCACACATGAGGGGGGGGGTTGTTATTTCATGTGTGGCGAGGTGGCGATGGGAATGAATAAAGGCAGACAGTATGAATTATGTACATGTGTATATATGTCTATGTCTGTGTGTGTATATATATGTATACGTTGGGATGTATAGGTATGTATATTTGTGTGTGTGGACGTGTATGTATATACATGTGTATGTGTGTGGGTTAGGCCATTCTTTTGTCTGTTTCCTTGCGCTACCTCGCTAACGCGGGAGACAGCGACAAAGCAAAATAAAATAATAATAATAATAATTAAACTGAAAATTGCCAGGGTGGAAGGGAATAGAGGGCATGTCTCAGATGCATTTTAAATGGGCTGGAATATCCAAGTGGGGAGGGAAGCCAAAAAGAGGGGAGCTTAGAAATGAGACCCCAATGCCATACCCTGCCAAAAGCCTAAGATGTTTCAAAGGGAACTACATGTGACTCCCTAAGATCTTTCAGGGATGATGATCAGACATTAGTGAGATAGGAAAGAATATCACAAGTGGATCTTGCCTTATGGAAGCCATACTGGTGATGAGAGAGAAAACTGTGATTTTCAAGGTGTTTAAGGATATGGAAGTTGAAGAGATTCAAAAACTTTGGAAATGGTAGCTGTCAAAGCAACAGGATGATAGTTAGAGGGATAAGAACAGTCACCCTTCTTTGGAATGGGATGTATCAATGTGTGTTTCCAAGGAGAAAGAAAGGTTTTGGTTTTCAAGCAGAAATGAAACAGACGAGCAAGCACAGGTGCAAGTTCAGAGGCACACTCAGTACACAGGGATGGAAGCCATCAGGACTATAAGCCTTGCTTGTGTTCAGAGAAAGAATCGCTTTTCAGACAGTCTGAAAAGAGATTACGGGAAGAGGTATACGATTAGTAAGAGAAACAACAGGGGGTGAAGTTAGAGAAGAAACAGGAACCACAGAAAGTTGCTTTGTCAATGGGAGAGACAGCTATAGTACAGTCAGAAAGGAAATGTGAAGGAAAGGCAGAGCAACAGAAGTTGTTGTAGATGCCCCTAGCTAAAGACCAGATAGACCTATCCCTGGATAACAGGGAGAGGTTATTGCACTTTCCTTGAATAAAGAAGCACTTCACCTTACGGATTACGTGCTTGCAGTGATTATTGCTGAATGGGAGCCAGAGGAAAGAAAATTTTTCCAATCCCAATATGCCCGATCCCTTGTCTGAATAGCCTCAGAACTGGAACAGTTAAACTATGGATTAGATAAAGACATTGTTTTGGAGGAAGAAGGGTAAATGATTCCATTCCCGCAAGAATAACTTCTGCTATGCATTTGGCAGAAACAGAGGCATCACCACAAAAGAGAGTAATTTACCCAAGGAAAGTCATAAAAGAACTCATGTAAGTTATTCCAGTCAGCTTTGTTCAAGTGCCAGTATTTACACTTAGATTGGGCTGCTAGAGGGGGAGGTGTCGCTGGAATAGATACATTTATGAGAATGTGATCAGATGAACCAATTAGGGGCAAGATTGTGTATTTACAGTGGGATGGAATAGATGTGATAAACAAATTAGGAGAGTGGTCACAGTGGTCAGGTATATGGGGAGGGTGGGAGATAATTTGCTCTTAATCATTGAGAATAGAGAACATGAGGGCTTCAATCCCTTCAATATTCATATGGGAGGAATTCAACCATTCCCTATGGTGAATGTTGAAATCCCGAGGTAGGGGATCTCAGCTTATGGGTGAGAGGATGTCAAAGTCTCATGGCAGGAGTTTAGATAGTCAAAGAAGGATATAAAAAATTTTGAATTAAGAGAGCAATAGGCAAAACAAAGGAAAAGTGTGATAGTAGGGAGACAGACCTTAAGCTACATAACATCAAAGTTTAGAGACTCAAGATCTTTGAGGCATGCACATACTTTGTTATTCTAGCCTATATATATTTCAAACTCTCATTAAACTATGGACTTTCACCAAAATCAAAGCATTAACTTTCACAAATAATGCAAATCATTGTTTATCTATTCATATCTAATATTTTGTTTATCACAGTCAAGATACTGCATGAACAATCCACTTTAATGACCATCATCAAACCATATTTCTAAACATGGATAGTCATACCTCAGGACTTACCAGTTAACATTGACATTGTTGTTGTCTTTCCAGCTCCATTATGACCCAACAATACTGTTATCTGGCCATCGTACATATTCAGGAACATGTTGTTTACAGCAATCTTATGCCCACGAGAAAAGATCTGCAAAATTGGATAAGGAATGGGAGAAATTTTTCCTTTACCTTCTGCAATGAAACTCAATTATCTAAGCCCATTCTTGTTACCAGACAATCAAAATTTTCTAAAACAAATAATTTCTAAATACAGCATGATCTAACAAATATATCACTGACGCATTCATCAACTCCCCCAAACTAATTGATTCTTTTATAACAATCAACTGGTCGAGTAGGAATTAGGCATGGAAACCTAAGATGGCTAATGGAATAATGATGGATGAAAGAAACTCATAAAGGAATGAGGATATCAAATAGTCTAAGAATTACAAAAGAATTTAATAATGTCTGTACATCCCTTCTCAGCACAATTATTTTTAGCCATACATAAAATTCAGTGTGAGCGAATGGGGCCCTTGTTGTCTTTCCTGGCGCTGCCTCGCGCACATGAGGGGGGAGGGGGATGTTATTCCGTGTTTGGCGGGGTGGAGATGGGGGTTAGTAGGGGCAGACAGTGTGAATTGTGTGCATGTGTGTATATGTGTGTGTCTGTGTGTGTATATATGTGTGTACGTTGGGATGTGTGGGTGTGTATGTTTGCGTGTGTGGACGTGTGTGTGTGTGCATGTGTGTGGGGGTGGGTTGGGCCATTTCTTTCGTCTGTTTCCTTGCGCTACCTTGCAGGCACGGGAGACAGCGACAAAGCAAAAAAAAAATAATAATAAAATTCATAACGTTAAGGGAAAGAAAAATCATTTGACTCATGGAACAGCAACAAATAATCTCATGTGCATCAAATGATGCATTGAGTGATGAAATGGTTAAGGAATAACTACACTTTCAATATAATGCATGGTTTATAAAAAGATCATATCCTTTATTTGTAAAATATCATGCCTTCCATACCTTTGTGAGACCTTTAACCTGCACACCAGCAGATATTCCCTGAGGTTCCTTTTCAAAGAAATTAGAATCCTGTACTGGGGGGAGAGATATGGTTTCCTGCCAGTCTCGTTTATGTTGCCCAAGCCAATAAGACCGCTGAAAGAAAAATTTTTAAACAATTCTACAAATGAATTCCATGGTTGTACATAAAGATCTTTTTTTCTTTTCCTATAAAACCTACAATTCTAACTTATAGCCAAAAGACATTCAATTATTACATTTATGTCACAAGTAATTTCATATAACCATGCTTTTATAGAAAGTGCATATATACTCTGGTTTATCTGTCCCCATTGTACTTTATCTATAAAAAGGTTCTTTTAACACTTTGGCCACAGAAATAATTTCCAACAACATTTCCAAGGGTGTAAATTCCCCAGTAAAATATGAAAATGGGAACTAGTCCTTTTCCACTATTTCATAAAGGCAACATCATAAAGTTTCCATATCTGGCACTAAATTTTCCTTAAAACTACATTTGTTTATGGGTAATGCCTTCAGAATTTGTTATTTACACTCATAATGTTAAACAAATTGTAAACTGCATGACAAAAATCAAACAATTAGTTTTAGAAGGAAGTTAGGCAGCACTGCACTGACACCTCATGATCACTTGTCAAGAATACTGTGTATTCATATTCATTTATTTATGGTTGTTTAATTTGTTTATGGATGGGGTTGTTAGGGAGGTGAATGCAAGAGTTTTGGAAAGAGGGGCAAGTATGAAGTCTGTTGTGGATGAGAGAGCTTGGGAAGTGAGTCAGTTGTTGTTCGCTGATGATACAGCGCTGGTAACTGATTCATGTGAGAAACTGCAGAACCTGGTGACTGAGTTTGGTAAAGTGTGTGAAAGAAGAAAGTTAAGAGTAAATGTGAATAAGAGCAAGGTTATTAGGTACAATAGGGTTGAGGGTCAAGTCAATTGGGAGGTAAGTTTGAATGGAGAAAAACTGGAGGAAGTTAAGTGTTTTAGATATCTGGGAGTGGATATGGCAGCGGATGGAACCATGGAAGCGGAAGTGAATCATAGGGTGGGGAGGGGGCGAAAATCCTGGGAGCCTTGAAGAATGTGTGGAAGTCGAGAACATTATCTCGGAAAGCAAAAATGGGTATGTTTGAAGGAATAGTGGTTCCAACAATGTTGTATGGTTGCGAGGCGTGGGCTATGGATAGAGTTGTGCGCAGGAGGGTGGATGTGCTGGAAATGAGATGTTTGAGGACAATGTGTGGTGTGAGGTAGTTTGATCGAGTAAGTAATGTACGGGTAAGAGAGATGTGTGGAAATAAAAAGAGCGTGGTTGAGAGAGCAGAAGAGGGTGTTTTGAAATGGTTTGGGCACATGGAGAGAATGAGTGAGGAAAGATTGACCAAGAGGATATATGTGTCGGAGGTGGAGGGAACGAGGAGAAGTGGGAGACCAAATTGGAGGTGGAAAGATGGAGTGAGAAAGATTTTGTGTGATCGGGGCCTGAACATGCAGGAGGGTGAAAGGAGGGCAAGGAATAGAGTGAATTGGATCGATGTGGTATACCGGGGTTGACGTGCTGTCAGTGGATTGAATCAGGGCATGTGATGCGTCTGGGGTAAGCCATGGAAAGTTGTGTGGGGCCTGGATGTGGAAAGGGAGATGTGGTTTCGGGCATTACTGCATGACAGCTAGAGACTGAGTGTGAACGAATGGGGCCTTTGTTGTCTTTTCCTAGTGCTACCTCGCACACATGAGGGGGGAGGGGGATGGTATTCCATGTGTGGCGAGGTGGCGATGGAAATGAATAAAGGCAGACAGTGTGAATTGTGTGCATGGGTATATATGTATGTGTCTGTGTTTGTATATATATGTGTACATTGAGATGTATAGGTATGTATATTTGCGTGTGTGGACGTGTATGTATATACATTGTGTATGGGGGTGGGTTGGGCCATTTCTTTCGTCTGTTTCCTTGCGCTACCTCGCAAATGCGGGAGACAGCGATAAAGCAAAATAATAATAAAAAAAATAATAATTATTTATTACATTTAATCACTGTTTCCCACGTCAGCGAGGTAGCACAAGGAAACAGACGAGGAATGGCCCAACCAGCCACATACACATATATATACAAAAATGCCCATACACGCACATATACATACATATACATTTCAACATATAAATACATATACATACACAGACATATACATATATACACATGTAGATATTCGCACTTGCTGCCTTCATCCATTCCTGTCGCCAACCCGACACACATCAAATTGCATCCCTCCCACCCTCCAGCACCAGGAAAAGACAAAAAAAAAAGGCACATTCATTCACACTCAGTCTCTACCTGTCATGTATAATGCACCAAAACCACAGCTCCCTTTCCACATCCAGGGCCCACAAACCTTTCCATGGTCTACTCCAGATGCTTCACATGCCCAGGTTCAATCCACTGACAACATGTCGACCCCGGTATACCACATCATTCCAATTCACTCTATTCCTTGCATGCCTTTCACCTTCCTCTATGTTCAGGCCCTGATCGCTCAAAATAATTTTCACTCCATCCTTCCATGTCCCATTTGGTCACACACTTCTTCCCTCCAACTCTGACACATATATATTCTCTTTGTCAATCTTTCCTCACTCATTCTCTCCACGTGTCCGAAACATTTCAACACACCCTCTTCTGCCCTCTCAACCACACTTTTCATTACCATACATCTCTCTTACTCTTTCATTACTTACTCGATCAAACCACCTCACACCACATACTGTCCTCAAACATATTATTTCCATCGCATGCACCCTCCTCTGCACACTATCTATAGCTCATGCCTCGCAACCATATAATATTGTTCAAACCTTTATCCCTTCAAACATACCCATTTTTGCTCTCCGAGATAACATTCTCGCCTTCCACACATTCTTCAACGCTCCCAGAACCTACGCCCCATCCCCTACCCTGTAATAAACTTCCACTTCCATGATTCCATCTGCTACTAAGTCCACTCCAAGATATCTAAAACACTTCACTTCCTCCAGTTTTTCTTCATTCAAACTTACCTCCAAATTAACTTGTCCCTCAACCCTACTGAACCTAACAACCTTGCTCTTATTCACATTCATATCAACTTTCTTCTTTGACACACTTAACCAAACTCAGTCACCAACACTGTATATTATCACTATATAACTAAAATTATACATTACAACATTTAACACATACTCATATAGCTCAACAAACTGCAAAGGGCATAAAAAATATTAAAGTGCCAGTTTTAACTACTGGGGCTGGTTCAGGTTTTAACAAGGGTGTTTTTATCTAATATATGAAAGATTTTCACATATCAATAAAGAAAAACTACATAAGAACACAATAAGGCCACTAATATCCTTTTGAGAGTGTGTAAAAGTGTGAAGTGCTTCATCTGCATAGGGCACTAAAGACAGGCTGCAAAGGGGTTCTAGAAACATGTGATACACGGGTTATCAACCCATTTATCATTTGTTTGTTTGCAATACCTATACTTCAAGTTATTGATAACTATATTCTTAGCTGCAGAATGAGCAATCTTCTTTTATACACCATAACATTTACATAAAAAAAAATTTGTAACAAAAGAAAATTTACGCAAAAATATCTGGTGATGTTTGGTTGGTAGCATTTGTTCACATTTCTGTATGTTTCCAACTAATGTATTTAAAATTCCCTGTGACTATAAGTAATCTCCAGCCATTCATAGAAAGATATGTCCACACCCTATATTTGTTTACTAGTCTTTGCATCTTCTTTCTCTGTTTTCTCTCACAGTCTAATACACACATACTTACTTTTGGGAAGCTGATGAATAAAGACATCATACTCTACAAATGAAATTCACTCCTAGAGTACTACTGGAAGATAAATAATAAATAATCAATTAGGTAGTAATGAGAAAATTAAACAAAGCAATAGGAATCACACCTATCATACAATCACAGAGGTGAACACTAGTTCAAATAATATCAAAACAATTAAAACATTAACAAGTTTCAGGTCTGAATTACAGCATGGTATAAAATGGGAAGTATTTGATTACATAATAATACCACTTTTACTCACCCTGTTCTCTCAGTGTCATAAAGTATGACATATGTACTTCCAAGAGGCTGATATATAAATATCAATATAATCGACAAACAAACTTTATTTCTTTAGTAGAAAGTCCCTACTTGTCCTGTACAGGGAGGGAGTTTTACACTCATCGGGCCTCATCTCCTGAACACTCTCTACTACCATAAAACCTACTGAATTTCTGTATGCTGACTGTATTAACCATGTCCTCAGTCAGTCTGTTCCAATGATCCACCATTCTTATACTAATAAAAACTTCTTTACAGCCTTATGTACAGGTTTGTTATTCAACTACATCCTATGTCTTCTAGTTCCTCTATCCCTCCATCTCTTAAAACATTGTCCACTATCCACTTTGTCGATCTCTTATAAAACTTAAAGGTTATGATCAGAACATATCTCAGCTTTGCTTTTCCAAGGTTGATACATTCAAAACTCCCAGCTTTTCCCTGTTGCTTAGCTCTCTTAATTCTGACACTATCTTTGTTGCCCTCCTCTGGACCTTCTGTATGAGTTCTTTGTGCTTCTTTTGGTGCAGTGACCAAACCTAAGAAGCATTTTCTAGTTTTGGCCTTAAGCAGCATGTCAACAGCTTTCTAAATATTTCTTTATCTATACAATGGAAAACTATTCTGATATTTGCCAGCAGATAGTTTGTTTGTTTTGCTATTCACCTAATACAGAACTCTGGCAACAGGTAAGGGACAATGTTTACTTCCAGTTCCTTCTCACACACAGAATCTTGAAGCTTACTTCCTGCAAGGAAATAACAACATTGAGGCCCTCTTTCAAAATGTCCCATCCTCATTGGTTTACATTTCTTTGGGATGAATGTCTTCAACCATGTTTCAGACCAACTTTGGAGTCTGTTTAGGTAACCTTGTAAACTGATGCAATCCTCTTCACTTTTCACTTTCCCAATAACTTTGGTATCATCTGCAAACATATTCAGGTAGGATTTCACACCTTCAGGCAAGTCATTAATGTAGATCAAAAAGAAAAATGGTCTCAGATCTGCACACTGTAGCACTTAGCTAGCCTGGTCACCTCAACCGACCTCGAAAAGGCTCCTCTGACATGTGTCCTTTGTTCCCTCCCACTGAGATAATCTTTCCAAAAAACAGGAGATTCCTCCTTATTCTTGCTTGGTGCTTCAGCTTCATAATAAGCCTCCTATGTAGTACAGTGTCAAATGCCTCCTAACAGTCTAGATGCAGGCAGTCCACTCAGCCTTCCCTTTTGTTCACGACAAAGCTCACTTTCGATAAACTCTAAGAGACAGGACAAAGCTCACTCTCGATAAACTCTGAGATTAGTTACATATGACCACCTTTCCCTAAAACTATGATGTCTCTCACTAGGGAAAATTTTCCTTAGCACAAAATCATCCACTTGCTCTCTAGCAATCTTTTCCATAACCTTTTACACCATACTCTTAAGTGCAGGTTCAATGCCTGCTCCCAGTCTCCTTTCTTATATGTACATATGTATCACATTTGCCTTTTTCCATTCCTTTGTCACAAAGCCCCTTTCTAGTGTTATCTTGAACAGTAATACAAGTGGTCTATCAAAAAGTATCAAATGTATCTGCAGAGGACCATGAGCCTTGTATGGGTTAATTCCTTTTAATATTGTTAATATCTTTTCTTTGTCAATATCTTTTTCTGGATATCTGAATGATTTCCAAAAACTCCTCCCCATTCCATCTCACTGGTATTGGGGCTAAGGTGTCTTCCACAGTGAAAACACTTTTGAAGTTGCATTTCTGTTCCTCACATATCCTCAAATTAAACTCATTGACATTCCCTTCTGAATCCCTTAGCCTGATTAGCTGCAACATAACAAACAACTGATAAATATATGGAATAGTTTTCGATTTTCAGCTGCCTTGTCTACGATACCCTTCCAAAGTTTCTTTGTTCCTCTTTTCTTATCCAGCTATACTCAATCCAGGCTCTCACATATCTTGTCAATGCTAGCTAGCAAGTGTCATCTATATCTTTGCCAATGAACCTCTCGAGCTCTTTTGCTTTATGAAATTTTTTATCAAACCATTCTTTCCTCTTTCTTACAATTCCCTCAGTATTTGAGGCTTGAGGCACCCATGTCTCTACCCCTTCTCTGAAATTTCAAAGAACCTCTCAACACAATGCCCCAGCTCCTGGCAGATGAATTCCATTTCCCAATCTATGTCACTATAGAAACCATTGAGGTTTGTGTAGTTTTCTCTATGAAATCTCCTCTTTATTTTCTGTCTCACCTCTCCTCTTTTAACATCCTTTCTGACACACATTCAAACTTATGCATAACATGATAATTTCTTCCAAATGGCGTACCATACATATCATTCTATATACTTATGTGTGAACGAGTAAAGATAAGGTCTTGCAATAACAGTGTATCAGTCCCTCTCATCACTCTAGTATACTCCAAGACAAGCTGGCGCTAGAAAAATTCCTGTATACACTCTAAAAACTTGTGTCTCCATGACTTCCTATCGCCATGAGAATCAAGCTTTCCCAATCTGTCTCTTTATAACTGAAATCTCCCAATATGAATGGCTTAACCTCCCTACAAGTTACATTCTGATTGTTCCTTCACTGTATTCAATGTGTACTTGTTCTGGTTCACTGCAATTCTTTGGAGGATCACATATTAATAACACCACAATGCTCTTCTTCCCTACAGGTACTGTTCCCATCATGTACTGTCTGGACAGGATGTCCTCCACTACTTGTTGAAACTTCAAGCTCTCTTTTATTAAGATAGCTAATCCTAACCCACCTTTACCTTCCCTTTGCCATCTCTCTATCATGTACCCATTTGGGCATAAAAGGAGAGCTAATCTATTTGGTAAGCTTAGTTTCCACAATTCTAATAATAACAAAAGCAATTTCCCTTATATGATCCTTGAATTACAGTTCCTTACGACTAACCATCAACCCATCCACATTTGAATACAGTACTTTTAATCAGGCATTATCATCTTGTTACATTCCTACTTAGTTAGTATGAGGTAAATGATGATATGCTCATGATTACAAAATAATGAGACACTAGAATAAAAGAAAAAGAACCATTTCTCTAATCATGGTCAGCAAAATAAATAAGATAAATAATTTATTTATTTATTTTGCTTTGTCACTGTCTCCTGCGTTAGCGAGGCAGCGCAAGTATACAGACGAAAGAATGACCCAACCCACCCACATACACATGTATATACATACACGTCCACACACGCAAATATACATACCTATACATCTCAATGTACACATATATATACACACACAGACATATACATATATACACATGTACATAATTCATACTGTCTGCCCTTATTCATTCCCATTCCCACCTCGCCACACATGGAATAACAACCCCCTCCCCCCTCATGTGTGCAAGGTAGTGCTAGGAAAAGACAACAAAGGCCACATTCGTTCACACTCAGTCTCTAGCTGTCATGTAATAACGCACTGAAACCACAGCTCCCTTTCCACATCCAGGCCCCACACAACTTTCCATGGTTTACCCCAGACGCTTCACATGCCCTGGTTCAATCCATTGACAGCACGTCGACCCCGGTATACCACATCGTTCCAATTCACTCTATTCCTTGCACGCCTTTCACCCTCCTGCATGTTCAGGCCCCGATCACTCAAAATCTTTTTCACTCCATCTTTCCACCACCAATTTGGTCTCCCACTTCTCCTCGTTCCCTCCACCTCTGACACATATATCCTCTTGGTCAATCTTTCCTCACTCATCCTCTCCATGTGACCAAACCATTTCAAAACACCCTCTTCTGCTCTCTCAACCACACTCTTTTTATTTCCACACATCTCTTTTACCCTTACATTACTTACTCGATCAAACCACCTCACACCACATATTGTCTTCAAACATCTCATTTCCAGCAAATCCACCCTCCTGAGCACAACTCTATCCATAGCCCACGCCTCGCAGCCATACAACATTGTTGGAACCACTATTCCTTCAAACATACCCATTTTTGCTTTCTGAGATAATGTTCTCGACTTCCACACATTCTTCAAGGCTCCCAGAATTTTTGCCCCCTCCCCCACCCTATGATTCACTTCCGCTTCCATGGTTCCATCCGCTGCCAGATCCGCTCCCAGATATCTAAAACACTTTACTTCCTCCAGTTTTTCTCCATTCAAACTTACCTCCCAATTGACTTGACCCTCAACCCTACTGTACCTAATAACCTTGCTCTTATTCACATTTACTCTTAACTTTCTTCTTTCACACACTTTACCAAACTCAGTCACCAGCTTCTGCAGTTTCTCACATGAATCAGCCACCAGCGCTGTATCATCAGCGAACAACAACTGACTCACTTCCCAAGCTCTCTCATCCACAACAGACTGCATACTAGCCCTTCTTTCCAAAAGTCTTGCATTCACCTCCCTAACAACCCCATCCATAAACAAATTAAACAACCATGGAGACATCACACACCCCTGCCGCAAACCTACATTCATTGAGAACCAATCACTTTCCTCTCTTCCTACACGTACACATGCCTTACATCCTCGATAAAAACTTTTCTAACAACTTGCCTCCCACACCATATATTCTTCATACCTTCCACAGAGCATCTCTATCAGTTAATACTAATGCATAAAATATCAAAACAATGAAAATATGAACAAGCTTCACTTCTAAATTATTGTGAAATAATGCTGCTGCTTCTCCAATCTCTATTCTCCCATGCACAGTCTAATAAACACATATCTACTTCTGGAAGACTGACAAAGAAAAATATTGATGAAAAAACTTTCTCTGTAGAAGTAGTAGGTAGGAGCATTAGATAGAAATAGGTATCACTAACACTCCCAATATCTAGGCAGGTAGTACTGGTAATATACCTACCTAGCTGTTGGCTGCCTACCAGCTACTACCTACGACCTACATTCCTTAATATGTAGTTAATTATAATGTAGGTTTGTGGCAGGGGTGTGTGATGTCTCCATGGTTGTTTAATTTGTTTATGGATGGGATTGTTAGGGAGGTGAATGCAAGAGTTTTGGAAAGAGGGGCAAGTATGAAGTCTGTTGGGGATGAGAGAGCTTGGGAAGTGAGTCAGTTGTTGTTCGCTGATGATACAGCGCTGGTGGCTGATTCATGTGAGAAACTGCAGAAGCTGGTGACTGAGTTTGGTAAAGTGTGTGAAAGAAGAAAGTTAAGAGTAAATGTGAATAAGAGCAAGGTTATTAGGTACAGCAGGGTTGAGGGTCAAGTCAATTGGGAGGTGAGTTTGAATGGAGAAAAACTGGAGGAAGTGAAGTGTTTTAGATATCTGGGAGTGGATCTGGCAGCGGATGGAACCATGGAAGTGGAAGTGGATCATAGGGTGGGGGAGGGGGCGAAAATTCTGGGAGCCTTGAAGAATGTGTGGAAGTCGAGAACATTATCTTGGAAAGCAAAAATGGGTATGTTTGAAGGAATAGTGGTTCCAACAATGTTGTATGGTTGCAAGACGTGGGCTATGGATAGAGTTGTGCGCAGGAGGATGGATGTGCTGGAAATGAGATGTTTGAGGACAATGTGTGGTGTGAGGTGGTTTGATCGAGTGAGTAACGTAAGGGTAAGAGAGATGTGTGGAAATAAAAAGAGCGTGGTTGAGAGAGCAGAAGAGGGTGTTTTGAAATGGTTTGGGCACATGGAGAGAATGAGTGAGGAAAGATTGACCAAGAGGATATATGTGTCGGAGGTGGAGGGAACGAGGAGAAGAGGGAGACCAAATTGGAGGTGGAAAGATGGAGTGAAAAAGATTTTGTGTGATTGGGGCCTGAACATGCAGGAGGGTGAAAGGAGGGCAAGGAATAGAGTGAATTGGAGCGATGTGGTATACCAGGGTTGACGTGCTGTCAGTGGATTGAATCAAGGCATGTGAAGCGTCTGGGGTAAACCATGGAAAGCTGTGTAGGTATGTAAGTTGCGTGTGTGGACGTATGTATATACATGTGTATGGGGTGGGTTGGGCCATTTCTTTCGTCTGTTTCCTTGCGCTACCTCGCAAACGCGGGAGACAGCGACAAAGCAAAAAAAAAAAAAATTATAATTCATGATTTGGAAAACCTACCAAAGGAAACTATTTAGAATAATCCTATGAAAAGAACAATTTACCATATTATTTAAAGAGCATGATTTGAAGGTCATTACAAGCAAGCATTCATCCTATCTCTTTCACCTATTTTCTCCAATATTTTTTGAATATATAAGTAACTGTTAAATCATGCATTACATAGGATCCTACATAATAGAACTGCATGGAAAAAATATATGAAAAATACATATGTTGATTATAATCTGAATGTTTTGAACTGATGACAATCATCAAAGTTCATGTGATACAAAGCTATTCCAACTCTACCATCCATTTATTCCATTATTCTTCTGAAATTCTGAGCAATTCTTAGTCTTTCCATATTTACTCTTACCAACCCAGATAGAAGCAATCTAGCTTGTTGCTTGTGGAAGGGGATAATGGTGGACTACCACTATCTATAGGTGAACTTCATCAACACGAAAAGGGATTTCCTTGTAGGACGTATCAAATAATAATTAACATTGTGCAAATTACTATCTTTTTCTATCAGTCATATCTCTGTTGCCTGTTCTTACCTGAAACTCCCTCAAGGGGATGGCCACAGCAATAGTCTCCATACCAAGTAAACTCCATTGCCACTTCTTAGACTTCAGTGCCTCACCCTTAACAGGCCCCTGGCAGATGGCAACTCTAGTACAGTGTTTGCAAAGGCTTCTACATAATGTTCCTACTGACGACCAACTACTATCTAAAGTTCCTACCTAAAGCTCCTGCCTATATGTTCCTACCTAATGCTCCTGCCTAAATGTTCCTACCTACTACATCTATCTATTGCTATTACCATTTTGCCAAAAGGCAGGGCTAGTGCACAGTGCTTACTACATGAATATCTGGAGTTATCAAGAATAAGCTGTGTGAGTTAAGTGTTGTCAAATGTTGTGAGTAACAAGGAGAAGCTGTATGTTTATGGACACAATGCCAGTAGTCCACATGTAGGTAAGGCATATAGAAAAGACATCTACCTAGGTCAGAGGAGTGCAACTTGACAACCATTGAAGTGCTGGCTCACTATGTGGCCATCACTAACCAACTGCTACCCACCATGGAGCAAATTCAATAAATACCAGGGTTATACCTGGATATCAAAATCAAAGGACTTCTAGCATATATATTCAAAATATCATAACAAATATGAAATAATATTGCTGTGGATCACTGGAACACCACCTAATGACAAATAAAACTAAGAGTAAGGAAAAACCCATAAAAGAGGAAAAACTCCTTTTTCTGATACACTCATTGAAACAAAACATTGTAAACTGATCAACTTCTCCAAATCAACCATAAATATCATGCTACCATAGTAAAGCACATTATTCAATTTGACAAATTCGGCAGTGTAAATTAGTCAAAGATTCCAGATTAGAAACTATAATGGAGCAAGTAACATCATGTACAAATAATTTTTGCATTTGTACAAATAATTTTTACATTTCAACGTATACATATATACATACACAGACATATACATAGATACACATGTACATAATTCATACTTGCTGCCTTTATTCATTCCCGTCGCCACCCCACCACACATGAAATGACAACCCCCTCCCCCCACACGAGCATGAGGTAGCGCTAGGAAAAGACAACAAAGGCCACATTCGTTCACACTCAGTCTCTAGCTGTCATGTATAATGCACCGAAACCACAGCTCCCTATTCGCATCCAGGCCCCACAGAATTTTCCATGGTTTACCCCAGACATTTTACATGCCCTGGTTCAGTCCATTGACAGCAGTCGACCCAGTATACCACATTGTTCCAGTTCACTCTATTCTGTGCACACCTTTCAACCTCCTGCATGTTCAGGCCCCAATTGCTCAAAATTTTTCTTACTCAAAATTTTTCTTACTCCATCCTTCCACCTCTAACTTGGTCTCCTGCTTCTCCTTGTTTCCTCCACTGCTGACACATATATCTTTGCCAACCTTTCCTCTCTCATTCTCCATGTGGTAAAACTTAAAATTTGTCCCCAAGCTTTGATATGTATGGTGTACATAGGCCCACTTGTCTAACACAGATCTGTGCCTATTATCAATACAGTTGATGTCATTAGCAACAGTGGGGCCTATTTACATGATTTTATGAAATGTTTAGCTTGTAAATTTTGTGTCTAACTGCATAAGTGTTTTGGATTCTCATATCCATCACTCTCTCCATGCTCAAGAAAGAATACTCATTACATAATACATATGGTGATTCACAGTTCATTTGGCTACATACCATGACAGGAAAATACCATGGCTGAGGCACACCAAAGTCTCCTGGCCGCACAGCTTCAATGTACCACGTCAGCAGCAGGAACACAATAGCATCCAAAATAAGCATGCCAAACACATGACCCAGGGTAAAGGAGTCATCAGGTGAGACCCCACGAAATATGAGCTTCCACTGTATGCCTGAGCCTACACCTTCAAACATGGAGGTTAACTGGCATCCAAGACTCATAGCAGTATTGGAAAGAAGACAGAGTACGATCTTGTTGGTCAGTGTGAGGCTTGAGTAACGTGGCCGAAGAATCATGTAAGGGACGTACGTGAAGAACCATATGAGGCCAGTCACTGCTGCTGCACTGTTGGCTAAATGTGATAAAACAAACATATTATTAATTACAGAGGTATAAGTTTGTTGATTATTCCTGGTAAATTATATGGGAGGGTACTGATTGAAAGGGTGAAGGCATGTACAGAGCATCAGATTGGGGAAGAGCAGTGTGGTTTCAGAAGTGGTAGAGGATGTGTGGATCAGGTGTTTGCTTTGAAGAATGTAAGTGAGAAATACTTAGAAAAGCAAATGGATTTGTATGTAGCATTTATGGATCTGGAGAAGGCATATAGAGTAGATAGAGATGCTCTGTGGAAGGTATTAAGAATATATGGTGTGGGAGGAAAGTTGTTAGAAGCAGTGAAAAGTTTTTATCGAGGATGTAAGGCATGTGTACGTGTAGGAAGAGAGGAAAGTGACTGGTTCTCAGTGAATGTAGGTTTGCGGCAGGGGTGTGTGATGTCTCCATGGTTGTTTAATTTGTTTATGGATGGGATTGTTAGGGAGGTAAATGCAAGAGTTTTGGAAAGAGGGGCAAGTATGAAGTCTGTTGGGGATGAGAGAGCTTGGGAAGTGAGTCAGTTGTTGTTCGCTGATGATACAGCGCTGGTGGCTGATTCATGTGAGAAACTGCAGAAGCTGGTGACTGAGTTTAATAAAGTGTGTGGAAGAAGAAAGTTAAGAGTAAATGTGAATAAGAGCAAGGTTATTAGGTACAGTAGGGTTGAGGGTCAAGTCAATTGGGAGGTGAGTTTGAATGGAGAAAAACTGGAGGAAGTGAAGTGTTTTAGATATCTGGGAGTGGATCTGGCAGCGGATGGAACCATGGAAGCGGAAGTGGATCATAGGGTGGGGGAGGGGGCGAAAATTCTGGGGGCCTTGAAAAATGTGTGGAAGTCGAGAACATTATCTCGGAAAGCAAAAATGGGTATGTTTGAAGGAATAGTGGTTCCAACAATGTTGTATGGTTGCGAGGCGTGGGCTATGGATAGAGTTGTGCGCAGGAGGATGGATGTGCTGGAAATGAGATGTTTGAGGACAATGTGTGGTGTGAGGTGGTTTGATCGAGTGAGTAACGTAAGGGTAAGAGAGATGTGTGGAAATAAAAAGAGCGTGGTTGAGAGAGCAGAAGAGGGTGTTTTGAAGTGGTTTGGGCACATGGAGAGAATGAGTGAGGAAAGATTGACCAAGAGGATATATGTGTCGGAGGTGGAGGGAACGAGGAGAAGAGGGAGACCAAATTGGAGGTGGAAAGATGGAGTGAAAAAGATTTTGTGTGATCGGGGCCTGAACATGCAGGAGGGTGAAAGGAGGGCAAGGAATAGAGTGAATTGGAGTGATGTGGTATACCGGGGTTGACGTGCTGTCAGTGGATTGAATCAAGGCATGTGAAGCGTCTGGGGTAAACCATGGAAAGCTGTGTAGGTATGTATATTTGCGTGTGTGGACGTATGTATATACATGTGTATGGGGGGGGGTTGGGCCATTTCTTTCGTCTGTTTCCTTGCGCTACCTCGCAAACGCGGGAGACAGCGACAAAGTATAATAAAAAAAAAAATATTATTAATATGTATTCATCTATTACAAAAGTAAATAATTGACTGTGTATGATTAGTTATATCAAACAGCGGATGAGTGTCCACCACAATATAATGCCTAACCCTTTCTTCTAGCATGACAGAAACAGCCCAAGCAAGCTAAAAAGCACCAACAGTAAGCATGTAGCCTCTCCCTCCTTGATAAACACCACCTGCCATCCCTGGTGGCTAATAATTAAACTAATGATAAGTAAATGCTGGGTCATCAACCACTGCACTTGATGATGGGAAGTTCTACTTTTTCAAAACCCAGCGAACATTCTATGACCACTATGCTTATTGCCTCTCAATTAAGAGATCAGCATATCCCTTGCCTAGGTAATCACCTAAGTGTTGTCCTGGCATTACAGAGAGTAAAGGTTCAAGTACTTTCATAATTTTCTAACACTTGTAACCTTGTTAACCTTATTTTAGATTGTGAATAAATTCATCAGAGATCAACCTTTATCATGTAAGAAGTGCTTGTCTGGGAGTAAATGATAGAGTGAAAAAGTGCTCTTACAAGAGTCAGGGAATGCAATCAGGCTTTCTACTGTCACCAGGAATGTTCATTATCTTTATGCATCAAGCCCTGTATGAGATAAGAGTGAAGTGTGGCGACAGTGGTGTACTTTTGAAGAATACCTGAACAAAATGGAAGTTGCCACAGTTGTTGTATGAAGATGATGGCATTGAACTAGCTGTGTCAGAGATCATGTGGGTAACTTCAACAATGTGCAGAGAAGAAGGATGTTTTGTCTAAACGAGCCGTCCAGGGTCGAGCACATAGGTTCAATTCCTAGATGCGGCACTCAGTCCACAGTCAACCCAACTATTCATCCACCCCTAGGGGTTGGTCAATATAATCGGTACCTGGCTCAGGCTAGGGTTTGATGACAGAGTGGTAGATGTAGGGTGTTCTGGTTGGGATGGTGTGCAAAATGAGAGTCAGAGTCATTTGGTGAAGAGAGAAGAGGTGGTGAAAGCCATGCGGAAGATGAAATCCAGAAAGGCGAAGGGCTTGGATGGTATTGCAGTTGAAGTGATTAAGAAAGGGGATGACTGTGTTGCTGATTGGTTGGTAAGGATATTTAATGTATGTTTGGAAACAGTGAAGTCCCTGTGGAATGCATGTATAGTGCCACTGTATAAAGGCAAAGGGGATAAAGTGAGTTTTCAAACTACAGAGGCATGAGTTCATTGAGTATTCTTGGAAATTTGTATGGGAGGATATTGATTGAAAGACTGAAGGCATGTACAGGGCATCAAACTGGGAGGTGCAGTGTGGTTTTAGAAGTGGTAGAGGATGTGTGGATCAAGTGTTTGCTTTGAAGAATGTATGTGAAAAATACTTAGAAAAACAGATGGATTTGTATGTAGCATTTATGAATATGGGGAAGGAATATGATAGGGTTGACAGAGATGCTTTGTGGAAGGTCTTAAAAAATAAGGTGTGGGAGGTAAGCTGCTAGAAGCAGTGAGAAGTTTATGA
Source organism: Panulirus ornatus (assembly GCF_036320965.1). Classification (NCBI taxonomy): domain Eukaryota; kingdom Metazoa; phylum Arthropoda; class Malacostraca; order Decapoda; family Palinuridae; genus Panulirus; species Panulirus ornatus. The sequence goes on from NC_092231.1 coordinate 3,952,300, forward strand.
GAGTGCCCATTCTGAGGTGAAAAAGATTAAGGGTGAAAAAATACTAATTCAAAATTGACTAATTTCTCCTCTTTCTAACAACAGTATACCTTCATCTCTTTACCCATTTAAATGAATGGATGAAATGCATACAGCCCCATAGTTCATTTACATATATCCTCAATCCATAACAGTCACATTACCTCTTTACTTTGTTTTACAGTAGAACTGAAAAGAAATAAAAATGAATGCTTCTAGCTGCTTTACATTTTTTTTACAAAAAAAAAGTACAGACAAATAAAATGAATGCTTCTATTTGCTTAGTCTCATCCTTAAATCCATCAAAATTGCAAAGCTGTATATGAGAAAACCATATTTCATCCAGCTCTTGTTTGTGCAATAAGAATTGAATAAATACTCAATACTAATAAACAAACAACATTTCAACCCTAAGCATGCTGTTACAAAAATATATCATGAATTTAAAGACATTCTTAAGGTGGAAAAAGTTTTAGCAAATCATCTAGGTAAATTTTACTTTACCTTTTGAGAAAAGTGTCGAGAGGAAGAAGCAAAAACAAATGGAGCACGTTGTATAAAGCAGAAGAAATACAAATACGAGGGATGGGTCACTCTTGCTCAGTACTGCCAAACTTTCAGGTCCATGCCTGTGTGAAGGGGAATTAAGATAAGATACAATAAATATCATCTAACATTTTTTTATATAATTCCTGATATGGCATGGGTAAGTATGCCCAAACTGATGTCACACCAATGAAAAAGATTAAAAACTAAGTTTATTTGAGAAGATATAAATCACAACATTGATTAATCTAAGCTCCTCAGTTGTTTATAGACATATTTCATTAAGGTTAGAATATTACAGAAATGAAGAAAGATGAAAAAAGGAAGAGAATTCCACAATTTTGTTGTCTGAAGAAAGGAGGTGCAATCCCCGTGTGGATAGGCTCTACATAAGCTGTGGAACGAAGCAGCCAATTATGTGCTGAAGTCCATGGGATCTTAAAAATTAGCAGATACTCAGCAGACAACTAACAAAGTAATAGCCCAAATAATACCTGCAAAAAAAGAAAGAATGAAGAAACATCACAGAAAAAATGGAAAGGTAAGATGAAAGAGGTGATACCAATAGAGTTGATGAGGTTGAAGGCTTTTGATTCCACTCTGACTAAAACACAGGTGGGAGATCTACCCAAGGTATGAAAGCCACATTTCATGCTGGGACAAGTGTAACCCCATGAGATATGGAATAGCAGCTCAGAAGAAAAATAGCTTGTACCTGCAAAATTTTCCCAGTTTATGGAAGTAGATTCTGAGATGTTCATTACATGGGACTTCCAAGATAAGTGGAGGATATGTTAATCCTACTGTAAGACTGAACTAAAATGTTTTTGAAATCTGATAATTACAAAATATATGAGAGAGAGAGAGAGAGAGAGAGAGAGAGAGAGAGAGAGAGAGAGAGAGAGAGAGAGAGAGAGAGAGAGAGAGAAAGAGAGATATAGGTAAAAAAAGCAGTTTTACGTTTTTACATGCTTCCACATTAGGACATGTTGCACAGGTCTATATCAACACAGGAAGTATATTCAGAACGAGAAAAGAATGAGTATGAGAATAAGAAAGGCATAGAAAATGAGCTGAAGAAAGTAGATCGGCAATGTTTTAGAGCAAACAGGGTTACAGGCTGCAAAAAATATCATTTATGGAGAGAAGAAAGAGCAAAGTAGACAGGACAGATCCCTGAAGGACACCATAGTTAATAGAATAAGAAGTCACTCCATCACTGACTACTATGATGGAATGACTGGAAGGACTATTGTACATAATAATATAGAGTGAAGTAGAAAAGCCAATGGAAGGAACTTTACCAAGCAAAGACTTGCACCACCCTCTGTCACACATATGCTTACGATATGTCAGAGGCCATGGCAAAAGATTTATCAAGAACCCAATGAGAGGAGAACCAAAGGTGAGCCATGATGAAGTGGTTGCCAGCACACCCTGCAATATGAAAGCCATAATAAAAATGGTCTGTGTGAGGAGTAGCTACTCAAGGACTGACCATTATGATATCCCCTTCCTTTGAGCAGCCAAATTGTGGAATTCTCCTCCTCCTTTCATCTCTACCTCTATCAATAACATTTCTTCCTTCAAGAGTAATATCTACAAACACCTAAGCAGCCCTGACTAATTTCTACTCACTCTTCCTCTCACTTTATTTCTTTCACCTATGGTGGCCTTTGAGTGTTGCATTTTTGCCCATGCCATGTCAGTCAAAATAAGCTGAAAAAAAGTGCATAAGAGAGTTAAAGTTGAGGATGGTTTTAAAGACTTTGGAGATAAAAAAAAATGGAGTGTTGGGTAGAAAGGCAGGACTAAAGCATCCTTCCAAGAAGGAAAGTTTTGCAGCATTTATACACAGAGGCAAAATAATCAAGTAAAGATCACAGCTAGCTTCAAGGTTCTCTTTTAAAATGAGGGGGTGTGCCATATGTTTTGCCCACTTGTAGCTGGAGGAGAATTTGAAGAACTGTGTGAGGAAAATCCTGAATGGATTCTCTCACTGCATCTACCAATCATATCTAAGGTCTATCTTTCCTCCTCATACTTTCAGCTGCACCACTATATGCCTTGATGAACTTAATATTTGCCAAATGTTATATGTGACCGTACCATCCTTAAAGTCTTTCATCCATGTCTTCATTATGATTTCTTCTCTTACATCCTGCTTATGCTTTCTCACTTCATTCTATCCATCCCTCTGATTCCAATTATACTAAGCGAGGTTACGATCTCTAAGGCTTTTACTTTTTACCTATCCTGATAAATATAAACTGGAATTCCATATCCATACATCAAGCACTGAGACAAATATATGCAAGCTCCATGCATAGTCTATGCTCAAAGTTTTCCCATTCACCAGTGCTCTTGCTGAGCCTTTACTTTTTCTTCTTTGCATGACTTTTCCAATACCATCCTTACTGAGCTTTACTCCAAAATATATGATTCCAACCACAACTTCTAGTTCTTTAGTGTGCAAAGTGATATTACACTATGATCTCCCAACCCTTTAAAAATCTAGTTTTGAGTTTATTTGCATCTTGTTCAAGCATCCGCCTCATACAAACATTATTGAAGCAGCTTATCATTCTAACCAGTTCATTCTCTGATCCAGCTTACAACTTAGCTCATCTGCATACAGCAACTGCAACAACTTCCATTTTAATTCTCCATGATTAAGTATCATAGCACAATCACCCCAATCTTCACTCATTTCATATAATGCCACCAAACATACAAACATCATATCATACATCACAATTATTTGATGTCATTCACTCTTACCTCCATTTAATACCATACTTTAAAATTTCTTGGGTCAATTACTAAAGTACAGGTCATTACAATATAGTATTCATCCTAGAAATATAAGACGCAATGGATGAAGTATCTGTAAGAGATTCTTCATGTGACATACTGTTGTAACAAGAGAAGTAATATATCAAAATTGAAAAAAGAACACTTTCCAGTTATAAAGAGTAACTATGGATATCTTTGAATACTTACCAGTGTGTACAAAGAAGAATTGTGATAATAATGGTTGAGGTAGCCAAGAACATGATTGACTTAATAAACCAAGCAGACCAATGTAGCCAGTTTTGTAGGCCCATCATTTTCATAGACTCCTGAAAAGTTAGGATGCATTTCATAATCATGAAACTGAAAACGTTAACATGAATCAATCTCACAGCTTCACTACCATGTGAGAAGTAAGACATTTCCAAGCAATTATGATAGCTTCACTAATGCACAAACTAGCTTTGGTTACCAATAGAGACAATATCATGAGAGAAAAACGACATAATCCCAGGCAAATAAGAAAATCTGTGAAGAAAACTCATGTAATAATGTTCCTAGTTTCCATTCTTTGTAATCAGGGTATTCAGGTAATCAGGTCATATCATATGACAGCAGCAAAGTAATAAGCAAATATGATCCATGCAATATGGTAGTTCTTTCATGACTGGTCAGTAGGTATGAGAAACTCCATTCCATAAACAACTACACAGTTCATTTTTCTACCAAACAACCATGGTACTTACAAAGTCATCATACCATATACTCTTAGCTTCCAATTTTGTTCTACCACCCTCCTAACATTTCAGTTTTCTGGTTCACTCATATAACTTAGGAAGAATACTCTCTAACTCAATGTTAACGACACAATGAAAAGACAAACCAATATACAAAAACTTTATTTTTGCTGTCCACACATTTCTTGTCTGCTACTCAGAATTACATAATCACAAGGCTAGATTTTATATCACTCTTTTATCTTTTTGCATGAGAGAATCTGACATTTACATTACTTAATGAAAGAATAAAAAATAAGTTTAACTAATTCAATATTCATCACAAAATGGGAAAGCAATCAGAAAATCAATATGTTACCTTCAGTTTCTTTTCTTTCTCATAAACAACATTCTTCACAATATTGATGGCTGGATAAATGTAAGACACAAGTAGGACAAATGGAAGCCATGCCTGTAATGCCACAAGGTACTTGTCGTCGATGAAGGCTGGATATGGCATTCTCTGCATTTTCAGTGCATAATGTGCTGTGAAAAAAGCATGATTCATAAGTAGAGCACACACATGGTGCTGCCTCACTGATGCAGGAAATGGCCATCAAGTATGATAAAATAAATAAATTAAAAAAAGGAATTCCCAATCACACAATGAAAAAAGTAATTCACAATGAAAAAAGTAATTCATCATATTAGTCAACACTTAACTAATAATATCTGTTCATTGAGTGAAGAGGTGGAATTGCAGAACCGTCAAAGGAGAGACGAGAGTCATGAGGAGTCTTCGATTGAGAGATGGGTAGAAACTAGGTCACTGTCAGAGAGAGAGAGAGAGGGGGGGAGGAAGAAGAAGAAGAAAAAGATGATAAAAGAACCAAATAAAGCTGACTCCTTCAAAGGGTCAGGCTGTGATGTACACATGTGTATAGATGTAACCAGAATGAGAAGAAGAGAGAGATAGGTGCTACATTTGATGTAAGGAACCTGGGTGTTCTAGCTCTGAGTGAGACTAAGTTGAAAGGGAAGGGGGTAAAACAGTTTGAAAATATCCTAGAGATAAAGTCTGGGGTTAGTATGAAGGCAAGAGTAAAAGCAGAGGTAGAAATTCTAATGAAGGAAGAGCTATAGGAATGTTAACTCTTTACCCTTCCAATGAAATAATTTGACTGCCCTTGGTATGATGGCATGCCACTAGCAACCAAACAACACAGCTTGAAAAAATATCGCACATCACAGTCACCAATAAACCATCGTATGAGTGCACAGATAGCATTATCATGACAAGACGATAGAAATGCACATGTATTAATGTAGTCATTTTTACAATAAAAAACATTACATTACTGCTGATATCTTTATGAAAATATGGTTATTTTTCATCTACTTATGTAAATAGTACAAATAATGGGCATGAGGGAGGTAAATGCTAAGGTCCTGTAGGAGGACCTGGAAAGTGAGTTGGTTATTGTTTGCTGATGACACAACACTGGTGGAAGATTCAAGTGAGAAAGTGTAAAAGTGGTCATCAGAGTTTGGGAGTGTGTGTGAAAGGAGGTAGTTGACAGAAAATGTGAATAAAAGCAAGGTTATTAGCTTCAGCAATGTGGAGAGATTGGTTACTGGACTGTGAGTTTGAAAGGAGAAAACCTGGAGGAAGTGAGCTGTTTTAGATACCTGGGGGTGGCCATGGCAGTAAAAACAACCTTGGATGTGGAGGCAGGTCATATGGGGGGTTAGGGAGCAAAGCTTCTGGGAGCATTGAGGAATGTGTGAAAGGAGAGGTCATTATCTGGGAGGGCAAAAATTAGTGTTTGAAGTTATAATATTCCAAGCAATGTTGTATGAATGTGAGGCATGGTCTACAGATGAGAATGCATGGAGTAGGATACATGTATTGGAAATTATGTTTGATGACAATATGTGGTGTTAGGAGGGTTGATCAAGTAGGTAATGAAATGGTAAGAGACAGGTGCATTAATAAGAAGAGTAAGGTTGGGAGACTTGAGGAAACTGTGTTGAAATATTTTGGACACACAGAGAGAATAAGCGAGAAGTTGACAAAGAGGATACAGTGTATGTGTCAAAAGTGGAAGTGACAAGGAGAAGGAACAGACCAAACTGGTGATGGCAAGATGGGGTAAAAAAGATCTGAAGTGCTCACAGCCTGAACATGCAGGAGGGTGAAAATCATGCACAGGATAAGGTGAATTTGAGCAATGTCAGTGGAATGAACCATGAGATTTTAAGCACCTGGGGAAAACCATGGAAAAGGCTGTGGGACCTGGTTGTGGATAGGGGGCTGTGATCTTGATGCATTTCGCATGGCACCTAGAGATAATGTGAGATAAAATGAGGCCTTTCTTCATCTGTTCATGATGATACCCTACAAATATACTGTAAATACTATAAATAAATGTAGAAAATGGTAAACAAGTTTGTACAAATATAAAAATAAAAATGTTTTATGTAATGATGTGTAAATACATAAATAATGTTACAGATAATAAAATCATATTTTTTCTTCATACTTTTTTTTTGCTGTTTCCTGCATTAGTAAAGTAAGGCCAAGAACAGACATAAAATGGTTGTCATTCACTAACATCCACTCTCTAAATGTTTTGTATCATGCATAAAACCAGAGCCACCTATCCACAAAGAGGCCTCACAGACCTATCCATGGTTTCTCCTGACAGTTTCATATGCCCTAATTCAGTCCACTGACAGCCTTTTGTCCCTTGTATACCATAATGCTCAAGTTCACTCTATCCTGTGCATGCCTTACAACCTCCTACATGTTCAAGCCCTTAGCACTCAAAACCTTTCCTACTCCATCCTCCCATCTCCAATTCAGTTTACCCCCTCTCCTTGTGCCATCCACTTCTGACACATGTACCCTCTTTGTCACCTCTCTTTATTTGTTCTCTCCATATGTCCAAACTAATTCAGCACACCATCTTCAGTTTGTTTAACTATACTCTTCTTATTACCACACCCCCCTCTCTTACCCTATCATCCCCAACTATCCTGTCTCTTTGCACTGCTAAACCTAATAGCCTTGCTTCTTTCACATTCATTCTCAAATTTCTCCTTTCATATGCTCTCCCAAGCTCACAAACCAACTTCTGCAGTTTCTCACTCAAATCTACCACAAATGCCATGTCAATGGCAAACAATAATTGACTTACTTCCCAAGCCCCTCCTCAACACCACACACACACACACACACACACACACACACACACACACAAACACACACACACACACATGCACATACATACACACACAATCCTGAGATCCCATTCCTGACAGATTGGAGACCTAGCCTTCTCCTCAAAACCCACACATTCATCTCACTCACCAACCCATACATAAATAGATTAAACAGCTATGGTGACATCACACACCCCTAACACAGACCTGCCATCACCTAAGACTCAGTTTCCATAAGATAAAATGAGGCAAAGAAGCTGGAGTGGCCCAACACACCCACATACACATTTATATACATAAACGCCCACACACGCACATATACATACCTATACATTTCAACATATACATACATAAACATACACAGACATATACATATATACACATGTACATATTCATACTTGCTGCCTTCATTCATTCCCATCGCCACCCCTTGAAATGGCACCCCCCTCCCTCCATGCACATGCAAGGTAGCGCTAGGAAAAGACAACAAAGGCCACATTTGTTCACGCTCAGTCTCTAGCTGTCATGTGTAATGCACCGAAACCACAGCTCCCTTTCCACATCCAGGCCCCACAAAACTTTCCATGGTTTACCATAGACACTTCACATGCCCTGGTTCAATCCATTGACAGCACGTCGACCCCAGTATACCACATCATTCTAATTCACTCTATTCCTTGCAAGCCTTTCACCCTTCTGTAAGTTCAGGCGCCGATTGCTCAAAATCTTTTTCACTCCATCCTTCCACCTCCACTTCTCCTTGTTCCCTGCACCTCTGACACATATATATCCTCTCTGTCAATCTTTCCACACTCATTCTCTTAATGTGACCAAAGCATTTCAATACACCCTCTTCTGCTCTCTCAACCACACTCTTTTTATTACCACACATCTCTCTTACCCTTTCATTGCTTATTCGATCAAACCATCTCACACCACATATTGTCCTCAAACATCTCATTTCCAACACATCCACCCTCCTCCAAACAACCCTATCTATAGCCCGTGCGTTGCAACCATATAACATTGCTGGAACCATTATTCCTTCAAACATACCCATTTTTGCTCTACGAGATAACGTTCTTGCCTTCCACACATTCTTCAATACTCCCAAAACCTTCACCCTCTCCCCCTCCCTGTGACTCACTTCCACTTCCATGGTTCCATCCACTGCAAAATCCACTCCCAGATATCTAAAATAATGATAATAACAATGGGGATAGGGGATTAAGAGTACTTCCCACGTATTCCCTGCGTGTCGTAGAAGGCGACTAAAAGGGGAGGGAGCGGGGGGCTGGAAATCCTCCCCTCTCGGTTTTTTTTTAATTTTCCAAAAGAAGGAACAGAGAATTGGGCCAGGTGAGGGTATTCCCTCAAAGGCCCAGTCCTCTGTTCTTAACGCTACCTCGCTAATGCGGGAAATGGCGAATAGTTTGAAAGAAAAAGAAAAAAAACAATAAAAAAATTTTCATCATACATACTCGCCATTTCCCACGTAAGCTAGGTAGCATTAAGAACAGAGGACTGAGCCTTAGAGGGAATATCTCCACATGACCCCCTTCTCTGTTCCTTTTTTGGAAAGGTAGAAGAAAAAAAAAAAGGGGAGGGGTAGGATTTCTAGCCCCTCGCTCCTTCCCCTTTTAGTCGCCTTTTATGACAAGGCAGGGAATATGTGGAAATTATTCTTTCTCCTCTATCCCCAGGGATACATAATAATAATGAGAGGGTTAGGGAAAATGATTTGGTAGACAGAGAAGAGGTAGTAAAAGCTTTGCGGAAGATGAAAGCCGGCAAGGCAGCAGGTTTGGATGGTATTGCAGAGGAATTTATTAAAAAAGGGGGTGACTGTATTGTTGACTGGTTGGTAAGGTTATTCAATGTATGTATGACTCATGGTGAGGTGCCTGAGGATTGGCAGAATGCGTGCATAGTGCCATTGTACAAAGGCAAAGGGGATAAGAGTGAGGGCTCAATTTACAGAGGTATAAGTTTGTTGAGTATTCCTGGTAAATTATATGGGAGGGTATTGATTGAGAGGGTGAAGGCATGTACAGAGCATCAGATTGGGGAAGAGCAGTGTGGTTTCAGAAGTGGTAGAGGATGTGTGGATCAGGTGTTTGCTTTGAAGAATGTATGTGAGAAATACTTAGTAAAGCAAATGGATTTGTATGTAGCATTTATGGATCTGGAGAAGGCATATGATAGAGTTGATAGAGATGCTCTGTGGAAGGTATTAAGAATATATGGTGTGGGAGGCAAGTTGTTAGAAGCAGTGAAAAGTTTTTATCGAGGATGTAAGGCATGTGTACGTGTAGGAAGAGAGGAAAGTGATTGGTTCTCAGTGAATGTAGGTTTGCGGCAGGGGTGTGTGATGTCTCCATGGTTGTTTAATTTGTTTATGGATGGGGTTGTTAGGGAGGTGAATGCAAGAGTTTTGGAAAGAGGGGCAAGTATGAAGTCTGTTGTGAATGAGAGAGCTTGGGAAGTGAGTCAGTTGTTGTTCGCTGATGATACAGCACTGGTGGCTGATTCATGTGAGAAACTGCAGAAGCTGGTGACTGAGTTTGGTAAAGTGTGTGAAAGAAGAAAGTTAAGAGTAAATGTGAATAAGAGCAAGGTTATTAGGTACAGTAGGGTTGAGGGTCAAGTCAACTGGGAGGTAAGTTTGAATGGAGAAAAACTGGAGGAAGTAAAGTGTTTTAGATATCTGGGAGAGGATCTGGCAGCGGATGGAACCATGGAAGCGGAAGTGAATCATAGGGTGGGGGAGGGGGCGAAAATACTGGGAGCCTTGAAGAATGTGTGGAAGTCGAGAACATTATCTCGGAAAGCAAAAATGGGTATGTTTGAAGGAATAGTGGTTCCAACAATGTTGTATGGTTGCGAGGCGTGGGCTATGGATAGAGTTGTGCGCAGGAGGGTGGATGTGCTGGAAATGAGATGTTTGAGGACAATGTGTGGTGTGAGGTGGTTTGATCGAGTAAGTAATGTAAGGGTAAGAGATGATGTGTGGAAATAAAAAGAGCGTGGTTGAGAGAGCAGAAGAGGGTGTTTTGAAATGGTTTGGGCACATGGAGAGAATGAGTGAGGAAAGATTGACCAAGAGGATATATGTGTCGGAGGTGGAGGGAACGAGGAGAAGTGGGAGACCAAATTGGAGGTGGAAAGATGGAGTGAAAAAGATTTTGAGTGGTCGGGGCCTGAATATGCAGGAAGGTGAAAGGCGGGCAAGGAATAGAGTGAATTGGATCGATGTGGTATACCGGGGTTGACGTGCTGTCAAAGGATTGAATCAGGGCATGTGAAGCGTCTGGGGTAAACCATGGAAAGTTGTGTGGGGCCTGGATGTGGAAAGGGAGCTGTGGTTTCGGGCATTATTGCATGACAGCTAGAGACTGAGTGTGAACGAATGGGGCCTTTGTTGTCTTTTCCTAGCGCTACCTCGCACACGAGGGGGGAGGGGGATGGTATTCCATGTGTGGCGAGGTGGCGATGGGAATGAATAAAGGCAGATGGTGTGAATTGTGTGCATGGGTATATATGTATGTGTCTGTGTGTGTATATATATATGTGTACATTGAGATGTATAGGTATGTATATTTGCATGTGTGGACGTGTATGTATATACATGTGTATGGGGGTGGGTTGGGCCATTTCTTTCGTCTGTTTCCTTGCGCTACCTCACAAACGCGGGAGACAGCGACGAAGCAAAATAAATAATAAATAAATATAAATAATAAACACCCAAAGAAAGGCCACATCCATTCTCTAGCTGTCATGTGTAATGCACTGAAACTACAGCTCCCTATCCACATCCAGGCCCCACAGACTTTTCCATGGTATACCCCAGACACTTCACATCCCCTGGTTTAGTCCAATGACAGTTCACTGAGCCCAGTATACCACATCATTCCAATTCACTCTATTCTGTGCATGCCTTTTACCCTCCTACATGTTCAGGCCCCAATCCCTCAAAATCTTTTACACCCCACCCTTCCACATCCAATTTGGTCTCCCACTTCTTGTTCCCTCCACTTCTGACACATATATCCTCTTTGACAACCTTTCCCCACTCATTCTCTCCATATGTCCAAATCATTTCAACACACCCTCTTCTGCTCTCTAAAGCACTCTTTTTAGTACCACACCTCTCTCTTACCCTTTCATTACTTACTCAATGAAACCACCTCACACCACATATTGTCCTCAAACATTTCATTTCCAACAAAACTAACTAACAATTATAAACTTTGTAAACTTACTATCTGGGTGTACAGGTCCAAAATACTCTGCAACTGCCATGTCTACTGCATGCTGAATTGCCAAAAATCCTTCATCATAGTAGCCTAAAGATAATGGAAGCATAAAAATATTATGGTCAGTACTAGAGTAGGTCATATTTAACAAAAAAAAAATCCTTAACTTCATAATCAGGAATTCAAAATAACGAGCATGTGAGATATTACCAAAATGCTAAGACTAATCAGCTCACTCCACATCATCTACAGTTGCAGACATTATTTGCTTCAAAACTCTTACCTGGTTGGGGTGTTACAGAAAAGCAACTGGTGTAAGACATACAATAACTTCAACAAATCACCCATTCTCCATGAAGAAAAGCCTCATTTGCTTGTGTCAACATTGTTACCCTATGCATCATCAATGCCATTCCTACATTCAGAGAAAGGAATTTTATAAAGAATCTCCTTCAAAGGCTTTGAATGTTAATTATTATCACACTTTCAATTAAAAAGTGCCTAACACTGATGATCAAAATATCAGCTACAACATTCGGCACACTGGTTAGAGAATGAAGATTAAGAAAGGAAAAGTAATGGAGTAAAATATAACTACCTATTTGTTAAGTATGATGCGGGACTTCTCTGCTCTCAAGACTCCAACTCTTCAAACTTCTTTACTATCATGTGTCTTAAATTCTTTATACAGTCTATACTTACAGGTTTACTTCCTTGGTACCTCACTCATTACTATAGAAATACAGTATTAAGTTATTTAACATTTACTCCTACATTCTTGTGCCAGTGTGGAGGAATGAATTTTGATAATATTTCACTCTTCTCATAAAAAATCAGGTATGTAAATGACAGTATTTTCAATTACTAGACTACTTAAGGGCAGACATATCAAATCAGCTCAGTGTTGTTCACTTATCCTTGGGTTAGCAAAAATTCTCTCTGAAGTTCTCATTATGTTTCCACTGCAGCATGATCAATAGATGCCTATTAATAAATTCTCATTCAACTTTATCAATCAGAAATATATCAACACCAAGACATATATAACTTTCCTTCAAGGCATGCATGCACTATTAGTCTCTTCATATATGTATAAACTATAATAAACAAAGCAAACTCACCTGGCCTTCCACCATGATTCTTTTCACGATCACGAGGACCTGGAACTTGAAAGAGAGGATATGACAACTCAGTATACCACTGAGGTGGTGGGAGAAATGGATTCCTTTTTTTACCACTTCGCAAGGATCCCTTCAGGCGGATTTTATACTGCAAGGCAAAAATACAATCTTATACTGCTCGTCATCTTACATCATACTAATCAATTTCAACTGAGTATAATAGAAATGTTTTTATGTAATCTTACTTTTCTAAGAACTGCAATTCTTATGCTTTTAAGTGATTCTATGGTGTTTCTCATGACATTCCTGAAAACTTAGGGATATAGCTGAATTGGAAATATAAAAAAGAAATATCAAATATGGATTTCCAATTTTCAGAAAATACTTTAACTAGTCATTACACAGCAATTCCTTGAAATCTAAAAATGCAGCAAAAGATTAACCCATTTCTTGGGGCCCCACTGAGAACTTACCCCATTTCTTATCTGTACCATGAGCTTTTTGTGAGTTACTCCCCTGTACTCATTACCTATTTGAACAGTGTGGATAGGGTGTTCTACACTCTTCTATCTTACAGCTTTTTAAAGTGTCAGGATTTGCAATTTCATCAATCATTCCATTTAAACATTACTCTGGCACCGTAAAAGTATTTCTTTATATCCTTTCTAAAAAGTTTCTTGTTTTGGCAATGGATTCTTTATCTTTGCATCTTTTGAAAATTTTTTTACTGGCAACATATTCAAACTGGTCAAAAAATCTGATAATAGGGATCACATAACCTCTCACTCTTCTCTTTTCTATCTGTCTATCTATATCTCTGATGTCTGTTCCTAAGTGGAACTCCCTTAAGGGGGTGACCATGGCAATAGAATCTCCATAACTAGTGAAATCCAATGCTGCTTCGTAGCCTCACTATAAAGTCATGGAAAAGTTTTAGAATTGCTCTTGCCTTGTTCATACTCTTTTCAAAGTTTCTTTGTTCCTCCTTTTTTATCCTGGTAAACTTGCTCCTTGCTCTCTCCTATCTATCTATCTATATTTCTGATACTCATTCCCTCCAGGAGTCCCTGTCAAGGGGGTGACCACAGCAAGTCTATACTTATCCCTGTCCATTCATGCCTCCCTCCCATATACCATACCACACAATCTTCTACCATTTCTTTCCCTCCAGTTCTCATCCACTCTATTTCCAAATGTCACAGATGGTCTTCCTCTTGTACCAACCACTTTAATTGCATCATCATACTCTCCTTGTAAATTCTGCATCTTGCCTTCTTGCCACATTTCACCCACTCTACCACTCCACAATTCATTCCCTTCACATTTCTTGTCATGCCAAATCTCTCATGCACCCCATCATTTCTATCTTCGTTCCATCGAGTCATACCACATGCTCCCCTAACACATCTCATTTCCAAAGCCTTGATTCTTGACCTATGTGACTCATTCCACTTCCATGTTTTGGCTGCATAGGTCAGGGTTGGGAGGATTATTCTCTCCCTTAATCCTTTCTTCATTTCCAAACTTACATCTCTACCCTTCGTTATTCTATTGAGGGACCCAATGACTATTTTGCCCTGTACTGCTCTCTACTCATCTCTCCTTCCATATTGCCAAACTTACAAAAGATAGTTCCTACATATCTAAATTCTCTCATCTCTTCCAGTCTTTCCCTCCATACCTGAAATACAGTTCAGGACACTTTCTTCTTTCACTCTATAAGACTGCAAAATCTATACTTTTACTCTGTTCTTTTTTAAACACCATTACTTTACTTTTACTTACATTTACTCCAATGGCCTACATTTACATCCATCATCAACACACTTACAATCTTCTGCAACTCCTCTTCACTCTCAGCAAATAACACAGCATCATCTGCAAACAGGCTCGTCACTAACATGTATACATCGCAACACCACACTCCATCTTTGCATCCCCTTTCCCTAGTTTTCATTTCATCTCTCTCATCACTCCATCTATATATAGGTCAAATAGCCACCTTGATATAACACAGTCCTGCTTCACACCCATGTGCAAAATGAAACTCTTGCTCAGCTCTTCTTCTACTCTTACACTTGCATTTGTTACTGTACAGAAGCCTGTCACACCATCCAACATTTGTCCCCCTACCCCTTACATCCTTGTCACATCCCATAAAGCATTCAACTTGACTCTGTCATACTCTTTCACAAGATTGATAAAAGCTGCTAACAGCTTCTTACCTTCCACTAGATACTTTTCCACAATAATTTTCACCACAAAAATGTGATCCATACATCCCTTATCATTATCAAAACCCCTCTGCTCCTCCCACATTCTGCATTCAGTCATTTCCATCACTCTACCAATCAACACTCCTGCATACACTTTCCCTGCTATACTTAACAGACTTATTCCCCTATAATTGCTACACACATCCTTTGCACCTTTTCATTTGAAATAGCTTTCATCCAATCTTCAGGTACAACCATCTGTTTCCATGTGAAATTACATACCAAATACATCCATTTTAACAAACTTACTCCTCCATACTCCAACATCATCTTGATCTAAAGGAAACATGGTGAGTGCTAATGAAATGCACCTTGTTGAATTATCATAAGGAAACAGAATCATCTCCTAAGTCACCTCACAGTACAGCAGTGATCTCAACTTTGACCTCTGGGCCCCAAAACTGATGGCACTTTTTCTATCATAAGAATCTGATAGGTAGTAGTTAGTAGGGAGCCAACAACCAGGGAGGTATATTACCAGTACTACCCACCTGAGTCAGTTGTTGTTCGCTCATGATACAGCGCTGGTGGCTGATTCATGTGAGAAACTGCAGAAGCTGGTGACTGAGTTTGGTAGTGTGTGAAAGAAGAAAGTTAAGAGTAAATGTGAATAAGAGCAAGGTTATTAGGTACAGTAGGGTTGAGGGTCAAGTCAATTGGGAGGTGAGTTTGAATGGAGAAAAACTGGAGGAAGTGAAGTGTTTTAGATATCTGGGAGTGGATCTGGCAGCGGATGGAACCATGGAAGCGGAAGTGGATCATAGGGTGGGGGAGGGGGCGAAAATTCTGGGAGCCTTGAAGAATGTGTGGAAGTCGAGAACATTATCTCGGAAAGCAAAAATGGGTATGTTTGAAGGAATAGTGGTTCCAACAATGTTGTATGGTTGCAAGGCGTGGGCCATGGATAGAGTTGTGCGCAGGAGGATGGATGTGCTGGAAATGAGATGTTTGAGGACAATGTGTGGTGTGAGGTGGTTTGATCGAGTAAGTAACGTAAGGGTAAGAGAGATGTGTGGAAATAAAAAGAGCGTGGTTGAGAGAACAGAAGAGGGTGTTTTGAAATGGTTTGGGCACATGGAGAGAATGAGTGAGGAAAGATTGACCAAGAGGATATATGTGTCGGAGGTGGAGGGAACGAGGAGAAGAGGGAGACCAAATTGGAGGTGGAAAGATGGAGTGAAAAAGATTTTGTGTGATCGGGGCCTGAACATGCAGGAGGGTGAAAGGAGGGCAAGGAATAGAGTGAATTGGAGCGATGTGGTATACCGGGGTTGACATGCTGTCAGTGGATTGAATCAAGGCATGTGAAGCGTCTGGGGTAAACCATGGAAAGCTGTGTAGATATGTATATTTGCGTGTGTGGACGTATGTATATACATGTGTATGGGGGTGGGTTGGGCCATTTCTTTCGTCTGTTTCCTTGCACTACCTCGCAAACGCGGGAGACAGCGACAAAGCAAAAAAAAAAAAAAAAAAAAAACTACCCACCTAGGTATCAAAAAAAACTACCCACCTAGGTATCACGAGGGTTAGTTGATAGCTACACAGTCTGCCACCAATTCATTGGTTGTCAAGTTGCACTCCTCTGCCACCTAGGTAGCTGTCTTTTTTTCTGCCTCACCTGCATATGGACTACAGGCATTCTGTCCACAAACATACAAAATATCTCTCCCTGTCACACACAACACTTGACAACACTTAATTCACACAGCTCATTCTTCATAACTTAAGATTTCTTGTGATGAGTGCTATGTGCTACCCCTGCCTTTTGGCAAAATGATAGAAGCAACAGATAAAAGTAGTACACAGGAACATTTAGGTAGGACAATCAAGTGGATATTTTTGGCAGAAGCTGTAGGCAGGAACATTAGGTGGAAGCAATCAGAAGGAACATTAGGTAGAAGCCTTTGCAAATGCTGTGCTAGACTGGCTCTCTGCCAGTGGCCTGTTAAGGGTGAGATACTAAAGGCAAGAAGCACCACTGGGGTTCACTACTTATGGAGACAATTGCCATGGCCACCCTCAAGGAGGGAGTTCCTAAAGGGAACAGGCATCAGAGATATAAATAGATAGATAATATCTTGAATAAAATTTCAATAAAAATAGACATTAGGTTTTGCAATTAACATGCAAAAAATTATGGATGGACACACTGACATATAAAACAATTCCTTAGGACACCCTAAAACGACATTCTGCAAGGCCATAGTAACACAAAATGAAGCTGACAGTATATGCAAAACCTGGCCATGTAAAAGCTCCACCACAGGTTGGCTAAATGACTGCTTCTTGAACTTATAGAATAACCTGAACAGATGCTTCTCCTCACCTTAAACTTGAACCTCAAAGTTAATTTCAAGCTAATGAGCATATATAATTTTTAAGCAAAAACTATGGTTGCATTTCTGGATACCTCTCTATTTCACCAACACAAGCTGAATGTAGTGGATGTGCCCAAATTACAGATTTCCCATTGGGATTTTGACAGTATAACTAATTAACTGGGCTCACTCAATGATTTTCAACATCAAGCCTATATAAAAGTAATGAACTCACAATCAAAGAAACTCTTAATCTAGCAAGTCTGAATATGTGAGTTTTGTGGTAGTTAATGAGCCTTGAACCCACATGTTGCCCTCAGCTTAGGGCTACAGATAATGAATGGTCCATCTGTTTCCAAGGGCCATAAATGGCTGGCTTATATATGGATGATATCTAGGAATGCTACTTTTTTTGTTGTTGAGATATTTGTGTTTTTGTAACTTCCTGCCACAGTCTAGTGTCATTAAAGGTCTGATGACTGTACATTATACAAAAGGATGTTATCAATGACATTCAAAACTGACACTAAAAGTTATAGCAACTCACTGCTAA
The DNA here is from genome assembly GCF_036320965.1 of Panulirus ornatus. Classification (NCBI taxonomy): domain Eukaryota; kingdom Metazoa; phylum Arthropoda; class Malacostraca; order Decapoda; family Palinuridae; genus Panulirus; species Panulirus ornatus. The sequence goes on from NC_092231.1 coordinate 3,970,125, forward strand.
ATTTTCTGGAAGAACATCATCTCTGGGGAAGTTGTTGGTGAAAACAACACCTCCAAGAACATCTTCAAGAGCATTACCATCTTCATTTTTTGTTAAAGTGGTGAGACGTTCCACCAACTCTTCCTCAGTAGCAAAAGCATACCCTGAAAAATTAAACAGTTAAAAATCTTCATTGCATATCTATCTATGCATAATCATTAATCTATTCTCAGGCACATAAAACCCTCGGAAATCATTCATACATATGTTCAACCAAAATCAAGTGTGCAAGAGAAAATATACACTTCCAAGCTTACACATGTAATTCTCATATTTGCTTTGCACCCTAAGCTGATTGATCAAGACCAAAACCTCTATTTTCACCACCTCTGTACAAAAAATGCTTCTCCTGCATCCGATCCCCAACATTTATACCTGAAATATCAGTAGCCCTAATCTATCCTCCCTGCATCCCTTCCACAGGTTAACTCTCCTGTACTTTCTACCGTACTATTACATATCTTCTTGATAAGCCCATCATCTGCATACCATCTTGAAAGACTCATCCATACATCTTACTTATGATTCCTTTAAATCATAAGTCCTTTTCTTATCTTCACTAGTTTTTCAATATATATTCTCTGAATTCCAACAATACTAAGAAAACAATTATCTATCTCTGTTTTACTAATCTTATCTATCTTGAAATATATCAACTTTTGTTTCACATCCATACATCAGAGTGAAGACAAGTACTCCTTCATGTAGGGTTCTTGCATATCTTTAGCTTTACTTTTTTCCATTTACCAGAAATTTCAGTACACCTAGAATTCTTTCCCTTGTACACCTATTTTCAACTTCAGATTTCCCTCTACCATCCTTATGGAACTTCACTCTTAAATATCTAAATACTTTCTACTTCATTACCATGCAAACTAATATAACATTAAGATATCATATTCTTTTAAAAAAATGAACATTACTTTTATTTGCATTCATTATCAGCCTCTTTCTCCTACATATATCACTAAAATGGCCCATCATACACATATCTCCTCCTCTAATTTTGCTAACAACATAGCTACATCTGTACACAGGAACTGTATTAATTTCCATCCTCATTCTCATTTCATTAAATACTTCATCCCATTAGGCATCACATTCCTATGGAGACATCATAACCTTGTACTTCTGTAATTATTTAAAAATCTAACTCATGCCACCACTTACTCAAACATACACACTTCTTCTACAGTAAAAGCTTTCAACCCTTTTGGTGCTATGGATGTCAATCTACTAAAACACAGCACAGTGCTATGAATGTCACTTTACATGTGTAATTTCACACCACGAGCATTATTCTTCACACACTGTAGACTTTGTTGACTGGCCATGGATGGGATGGCAACTCAAACAAAGGATGAGCTTCTTTGTCATTAAGGCCAAACGGTTGCAAAAACATAAGCCATCATAACTTTGTACAGCATTAATATCACTCATGCAATTCCTCACATGACAAGTGTCACAGTTAGACAAAACAATGCAGGTAGATCAAGGGAGACAAGATCTAAACGATGTGGTTATCTAACCTGGGCATCACTGTTCCTATCTTCATGCCAACACCATGCTGAATCCCACCAGGTTTGGTGAAAAGTAGCTCTTTGCCAATGCAATACTTGCCCACAGGCAGGAAAAATACTGCAGGCACTCAAAATGTTATCTACATTTGGGAAAATGGTGCACATCATTCTAAGTGGGTCTACTTAAAACCAAAGTTGACAATAGCCCAGTAAACAGTGGACCACTACATCTATAAATGGGCCAAATGCATATCACCTTTACTGTTCTAAACCAGTCTTCAGGTTACAGGTTGGGCACTGTGGCAACCCCTTTGTCCATTTCACAAATAGATTTCTGTAAGGTGACTGTTATACCAGTTTTACTGTACATCATCCACATAAGCATCAAGGAATGACAGGTCCTTCTAAAAAGTCAGTTACAATGATCATGTGTAACAGTAACCCTAAGCATGAGCCATGAGACAACACTAGTTACTATAATCCCTTCACTTTGTTAACTTTAACCCTTTTGGTGAACAAATGATTTTTTTGGCTTCCCACAACAGCAATCTATTCATTTTTTTTTTCATTTATGAAATATGAACCAAAAACATAAAACAGGAATATATAAAACAAAAATATAAAACAAATGGATTTGTATGTAGCATTTATGGATCTGGAGAAGGCATATGATAGAGTTGATAGAGATGCTCTGTGGAAGGTATTAAGAATATATGGTGTGGGAGGCAAGTTGTTAGAAGCAGTGAAAAGTTTTTATCGAGGATGTAAGGCATGTGTATGTGTAGGAAGAGAGGAAAGTGATTGGTTCTCAGTGAATCAGTGAATGTAGGTTTGCGGCAGGGGTGTGTGATGTCTCCATGGTTGTTTAATTTGTTTATGGATGGGGTTGTTAGGGAGGTGAATGCAAGAGTTTTGGAAAGAGGGGCAAGTATGAAGTCTGTTGTGAATGAGAGAGCTTGGGAAGTGAGTCAGTTGTCAGTTGTTGTTCACTGATGATACAGCGCTGGTGGCTGATTCATGTGAGAAACTGCAGAAGCTGGTGACTGAGTTTGGTAAAGTGTGTGAAAGAAGAAAGTTAAGAGTAAATGTGAATAAAAGCAAGGTTATTAGGTACAGTAGGGTTGAGGGTCAAGTCAATTGGGAGGTAAGTTTGAATGGAGAAAAACTGGAGGAAGTAAAGTGCTTTAGATATCTGGGAGTGGATCTGGCAGCGGATGGAACCATGGAAGCGGAAGTGAATCATAGGGTGGGGGAGGGGGCAAAAATCCTGGGAGCCTTGAAGAATGTGTGGAAGTCGAGAACATTATCTCGGAAAGCAAAAATGGGTATGTTTGAAGGAATAGTGGTTCCAACAATGTTGTATGGTTGCGAAGCGTGGGCTATGGACAGAGTTGTGCGCAGGAGGGTGGATGTGCTGGAAATGATATGTTTGAGGACAATGTGTGGTGTGAGGTGGTTTGATCGAGTAAGTAATGTAAGGGTAAGAGAGATATGTGGAAATAAAAAGAGCGTGGTTGAGAGAGCAGAAGAGGGTGTTTTGAAATGGTTTGGGCACATGGAGAGAATGAGTGAGGAAAGATTGACCAAGAGGATATATGTGTCAGAGGTGGAGGGAACGAGGAGAAGTGGGAGACCAAATTGGAGGTGGAAAGATGGAGTGAAAAAGATTTTGTGTGATCGGGGCCTGAACATGCAGGAGGGTGAAAGGAGGGCAAGGAATAGAGTGAATTGGATCGATGTGGTATGCCGGGGTTGACGTGCTGTCAGTGGATTGAATCAGGGCATGTGAAGCGTCTGGGGTAAACCATGGAAAGTTGTGTGGGGCCTGGATGTGGAAAGGGAGCTGTGGTTTCGGGCATTATTGCGTGGCAGCCAGAGAATGAGTGTGAACGAATGGGGCCTTTGTTGTCTTTTCCTAGTGCTACCTCACACACATGAGAGGGGAGGGGGAAGATATTCCATGTGTGGCGAGGTGGCGATGGGAGTGAATGGGGGCAGACAGTGTGAATTGTGTGCATGGGTATATATGTATGTGTCTGTGTATGTATATATATGTGTACATTGAGATGTATAGGTATGTATATTTGCATGTGTGGACGTGTGTGTGTATACATTGTGTATGGGGGTGGGTTGGGCCATTTCTTTCGTCTGTTTCCTTGCGCTACCTCGCAAACGCGGGAGACAGCGACAAAGCAAAAATAATAAATAAATAATGTTCTTTCTTGAAAATTAAGACATAACCATTCCTAATTTAGGAAAAACACATTAGCTATCAAATTTGTCCTTTTTCACCTATTTGATGTAAAGCAAAATAACTCAAAACCATTGTTTTTCCTTGTGAAACAAGAGGTAAGAATTTGTAGTTTTGGAAAAAACATTGTTTACCACATGGTCCAATCTGAAGTAAGGGCAGCCTAGGTACATCACAGGTTCAGCAGTAGGAACAACAGGTGGCAATGGATGCCACAGATGCTGTAAGTGTGAAAAAATAGTGCATCACCCAATGCGACCAGTACACTAGCAGGTCACTGATGCCTGCAAGCAGTTTCTGTGACTTATGCTTTGTCAGGGTTACCCTCTTTAACCAGCCCATAGAGCACATAGAATTCAACTTGTGGTGGGGAGGCACATGCCTCAATCGAGTAAAACAGCAACCTATCATGTTTGCTTTGATCTAGGATGGGAAAAGTTTAGGGGTTAATCCCTATACATATGCTCCCCTTATCATGATTTAGCTTTCTGTTCATAATTCCAGCTGATAACTGCCTCCATCAAATATCCACAGATGTCACTAGCAGCCTAATACCACAGCTAGAGAGAAATATCATCCATCTCAGTCACCCACAGATCATCAGAGATTGCATATAAATCATCTGGGTATAATGCCAGGTGTCAGTACCCACCTCTGTGGGTAATTCTAGAACAGAAAGAAAAAATGGTTTCTGGGGTATGAATGTTGAGATTCTGGTGCAAACAGTTTTTTCATACTTGTTCACCATTTCCTTAATATCAAAATAGCACTAGCAACAGACAATTAATGGCCTTATTTGCTCATATCCATTCACTAGCTGCCATGTTTAATACATCGAACCTAAACCCCAATCCACAGTCAAGCCCCACAGACTTTCTGTGATTTCCCATTATTGCTTCATGTGCCCTGGTTCAGTGTATTTACAGCAAGTTACCCCATATACTCCATCGCTCCAATCCATGCATGGCTCAAACCCTCCACCACCTTCAGGCCCAAATCATGCATAGCATCTTTCACTCCATCCTTCCTTCTTCAATTCGTTTCCCCTCACTTGACATGTATACCCTTCTGGTAAGCAAATAAAGTTGGAAGAACATCTATCCATGTAAACATGTAAACAAAAATCACTTATATGTAAAAGATATATAAAATACATAAAACTATAAAAAAAATACAAATAATTAAGGGGAAATAATGTCTTGAAAAAAGCCTAAATTGAATGGCGTGATCTAGTGTATGTGGAATGCAATCACACTTGAAAAAATCATAATTATCATATACCTCCACTGATAAGGAGCACCCATGCTGTCATCAGACCCTTCCCTGTCCACTCAAAACCCATCTACTCTACACAGAGGAAAGTATAGTAATCTTTAGGTATTTTCTCTAATAACATATATCACTCCAACACAGAGGAAAGTATAATAATTTTTTAGGTATTTTCTCTAACATATATCATAGACATATTCTGTAAGAAAATTCTTTTTAGACTTCTTTTTCTTTGTGCATACAAGGATGAATCATTGAGGCAACACCAACATTTATGGGATAATAAATAATCAATCAAGCAAAAGAGCTTCCATTTTCCTACCTGGATATGAATTTTTTTTGCTTACCAACCTTCTGATGGGAAAGAAAAATGCCCTCTGGCAGTCCAAGAACACACTGTCTATCCATCTCTCTCTCTCTCTCTCTCTCCTCTATGTTAGTGATCACTAAAACAAAGTCTTGGGGATTCATTATACATGATCTCTGAATCCATGCTTTCTAACTGGAAGCTTTTCTTTTCATAAGCAATGTATTCATGTATATGCTATGTGATTATCATTTTCAGTATTCTAAACAAGCCATACTTGCCGGTGATAACAACACATAATCCAGTTTCTTTTAGCATATATCCCTTAGCAACAAGCATAACATTTCCTCCCCTCCATTCCCTTTGAACTTATTTCTTTTCCAGTGAGTTCCTAAACAACATCTTATAGGGCCACTTGAAAATTTTTGCATACTCCTTTTAAGTACACAAAGTGAGCTTTCATTAGAGGGCTATGCCTAAACTTATTCACTACAGCTGTTGCAATGTTATGGAATTTCAGTGTTAACTGTACATCAGCTTGATTACATTCATGGTCATATGCACTTCCTTCAACTGAAGGTAGATTTCAAGTGAGTTCTAGGTGGCCAGAGTGAGTTGGGGTACAGATCAAATACAGTGGTAATGTGATAGGGGAAGATGCAGAGATGGTGCATACATTAACTCATCTCAAGAGAAGTCTTTCAGCCCAAGTGCTCAGACATGCATGGATCATGAGCAGAGAGGTATAACCTCTAAAAGAAAATGACAGAGTGCAAACTCAAGAAAGAAGTAGACATTTCTAAAGAAACTGTATGAACCCACCTTTTTCATCAATATTCAACCTGTCAGCCACTAAGGACATCAACTTTTTTACAGCAGTAGTGTTTGGCGAGAAAGCTAGAGGCCAACTAGCTTCAGGAACTGAGAAAAACAAAAAAGCACATTGAAAATTTTATCAAGTCACACAACACCATTTCACATATGTTACTTATCAATTCAGAAAAATATGTTGCATAAGAACTTACAAAAAAAATCCAAAAAATCCAAAAACCTCTTCTTTCTGTGTCTGGGTCTTTTGAATTTCTCAAAATACTCTTTGTCCTGAGAGTGACTTGAAAGAGAAGAGATGTACATTCCCGATGTATATGGCAGACTCTCTAAGTTAAAATCATTTTGTGACCTTTTGCGTCGTTCACGTGAATCACTAAACAAATCCTCAGCAAAGTCCTGAATAATTCCACCATCATCACCTGGCCTGAAAATAAAGGTCAGATTTCTAAAAAATACACAATGCCATGCACTTAAAACATATGCAAAGTAATCACACAAAACCTTTAATTTCACCCCCTATGAATCTAAATGGATGAAATATATGGGGTAGCGGCTTGGATTGCCTGATCGTTTCTTGGTAGAATTGACAGTAAAATTTTGTTGTGGCTTTAGGGAAAGGGGAAATGACACACAAGCAGAAAGTTGGTGACAGTGAGCAAGCCTGGAAAGAGAGGCATGAATGTAGAAATTCCAAGAGAGATTCAGTGAAAAATGGTATAAAATCAATGAAACAATAGGAATGGGTGAGGAGTGGAAGGTATTTAAGGAAGCAGTATTTCCATGTTTGGGTGAAGTGTGTGGTATCCAGTGTGGAATCCAAAAGATGGGAGGTGGGCATATGAGAAAGCGTAGAGAGCAGTGTGATGAAATCAAATTCCTAGTGAAGGAGAAAGGAGGTGTATGGGTGGTAAATGCAGGGAAGGAGAACCAGTATCTGTAAGGTATGTAAGAGAAAGTGGCAGGAGGTCAGAAATGTGCATGGGATGAAAAAGAGGGCGAAGAAGAGCTGAAGTGAGAGTATTGGCAAACTTCAGGGACAATGAAAAAGGTGTTTCTGAAAGATGGCAAATAGCGTGAACAGAACAAGAGAACAAATGGAAGCAACAGTGAAAAGAGCAGATGGGGAAGTGGTAACTGGCAGAGAGGTGAAGAGATGGAGTAATCATTCTGAAGGACTGATGAATGTGTTAGATTATATAGTAGTGGAGGATGTTTTGGACATGGTGGTATATGTAGTGAGGGCCATGGTAATTGGTTTGGTGAAAAGTAAGGAGGAAATTGAAATGCTTGCATAAGATGGGGTAAGGCAAACCAACTGGAAAGGATAACATTGCAATTGAATTTCTTAAGAAAGGGAATGATATTGTTGTTGATTGGTTAGTACAGATTTTAACTGTAAATAAAACCCAAGTAGAGGTGCCTAAGGACTGGTTGAATGCCCGTATAATCCCATCTAATAAAGATGAGGGGATAAGTTTTTTCTTCATACATGTGGTAGCAAGGTAGCACCAGAAAGAGAAAAAGAAAATAGCTTAATTCGTTCATATCTCCTCTCTAGACCTCATCGAATATCACCACCTCAACACAACACAAGATTCTGATAAGGCCACTGAGAGCATGCCCAAGCAATGTGCCTCTAGCCCAGACTCTTGGAACTCAATCTCCTTATAGATATACAAGAGATCTTTGGCATATGCACTAAATATCCTAAAGAGAAAAAAGTCTTGATTCTGGCATCATTCCCAAGAGTCTGTAACTAACTCACATTACCTTAGTCCAGAAAGGTGGAAGCAAAGGAGTTCTGAAAAACTACTAGCCAATAGCTTCAATAACAGACATCATTAAAATCTTTGAAATACTCCACAGAGGCAAGCTGACTGAATTCATGGAAGCGAACAATCTACATAACCCAAGACAATGTGGTTTCCAGGCAGGATGATCTTGCCTTTCTCAGATGCTTGACCACTATGACAGGATTGCTGAAACTATCTATCTATCTATCTTTCTATCTGTATGTCTGATGCCAATTCCCTCTGGAAACTCCCATAAAGTGGATGGCCATGACAAAAGAGTGTCTACTAATCCCTGTCCTTACATGCCTCCCTCGCATATACCATTCCATGCATTCTATCCCATTTTCCTCCCTCCAATACACTTTCATTATATTTACCCATTTCAAAAGAGGTCTTCCTATCACAACAACCACTCTGGCAGTAGTAGTACCAGCCCCTCCCACAACCTTTCCCTTCTGTTAGACCTTCCTCTTTTTCTATTCGCTATACCAACATTCGTGGTCTCTCTAGTAACCTCTCCTCAGTTGAACACCATCTGTCTGGTACCTCTTATGATATCTAACTTCTCTCTGAGACAGTTATCTAATGATGTTCTGACAAGTCCCTTTTTCATATCTAACTATAACCTCCACTCACGATTCTAGTTCAAAGGTGGTGTTTGTGCTTATTCCAACATCAACACACCTGTTACACACCTCAAGGACCTCAAGTCTCCAAACTTTGATGTTAAGTGGCTCAAGGTTTGTCTCCCTACAAACACTTGTCTTCTGTTTTGCCCATTGCTCTCCTAATTCTACAAATTTTATTTCCTTCTTTGACCATCTAAATTCCTGCCATGAATCTGTAACAGCCTCTAACCCGCAAGCCGAGATCCTCTACCTCAGGTATTTCAACGTTCATCATAAAGAATGATTAAATTCCTCCCATATGGATGGTGGAGGAATTGAAGCCCTCACATTCTCCCTTCTCAATAATTTAGAGCAAATCATCTCCCATCCTACCAATATCCCTGACTGCTGTGACCACCCTCCTAATATTCTGGATTTGTTGTTCACCTCTAGTCCATCCAGCTGTGAATCCACAATATCGCCCCCAACTGGTTCATCTAATCACTCTCATAAGTGTATCTATTTAAACGGCACCTCCCCCTCCAGCAGCATAAATACAGCCACCTTAACAGAGCTGACTGGAATAACTTATGTAACTTCACAGCATCTTTCACTTCATCCCTCCACCTCTTCCTTGAATTTCCCTTTTCCTTGTTCCTTTCACTTCTGACATGTACACACACTTAGCCTTCCTTTCACCACTCATTCTCTAAATATGTCCACACCATTTCGGCAAATCCTCTTCAGCTCTCTCATACATACTCCTCTAACTATTACTCCACTCTCTTACCTTACTATTTCTTAATTAATCAACCCTCCTTACATCACACATTGTCCTCAAATATTCAATTTCCTACAATTATGCCAAAAGGCAGTGCTATCACATAGCATTCACCACAGGAAAATCTAGAGTTATGAAGAAAGAGCTATGTGAGTTAAGTATTGTCAAGTGTTATGTGTGACAAGGAGAAATTGTATGTTTGAGAACAGAATGCCAGGAATCCTCATGCGGGTGAGAAAGAAAGATAAGACGGCTACCTGGGTCAGAGGAGTGCAACTTGATAACCACTGAAGTCTTGGCTCACGATGGAGCTCTCACTAACCCTCCTGATACTCAGGTGGGTAGTACTGGTAATGCCAACCAACTACTACCAATTCATCTATGATTTTATCTACCTGGAGAGAATGAGTGAGGAAAGATTGACCAAGAGGATATATGTGTCGGAGGTGGAGGGAATGAGGAGAAGTGGGAGACCAAATTGGAGGTGGAAAGATGGAGTGAAAAAGATTTTGAGTGATCGGGGCCTGAACATGCAGGAGGGTGAAAGGCGGGCAAGGAATAGAGTGAATTGGATCGATGTAGTATACTGGGGTTGACATGCTGTCAGTGGATTGAATCAGGGCATGTGAAGCGTCTGGGGTAAACCATGGAAAGTTGTGTGGGGCCTGGATGTGGAAAGGGAGCTGTGGTTTCGGGCATTATTGCATGACAGCTGGAGACTGAGTGTGAACGAATGGGGCCTTTGTTGTCTTTTCCTAGTGCTACCTCACACACATGAGAGGGGAGGGGGAAGATATTCCATGTGTGGCGAGGTGGCGATGGGAGTGAATGGGGGCAGACAGTCTGAATTGTGTGCATGGGTATATATGTATGTGTCTGTGTATGTATATATATGTGTACATTGTTGGGGATGAGAGAGCTTGGGAAGTGAGTCAGTTGTTGTTCGCTGATGATACAGCGCTGGTGGCTGATTCATGTGAGAAACTGCAGAAGCTGGTGACTGAGTTTGGTAAAGTGTGTGAAAGAAGAAAGTTAAGAGTAAATGTGAATAAGAGCAAGGTAATTAGGTACAGTAGGGTTGAGGGTCAAGTCAATTGGGAGGTAAGTTTGAATGGAGAAAAACTGGAGGAAGTAAAGTGTTTTAGATATCTGGGAGTGGATCTGACAGCGGATGGAACCATGGAAGCGGAAGTGGATCATAGGGTGGGGGAGGGGGCGAAAATTCTGAGAGCCTTGAAGAATGTGTGGAAGTCGAGAACATTATCTCGGAAAGCAAAAATGGGTATGTTTGAAGGAATAGTGGTTCCAACAATGTTGTATGGTTGCGAGGCGTGGGCTATGGACAGAGTTGTGCACAGGAGGATGGATGTGCTGGAAATGAGATATTTGAGGACAATGTGTGGTGTGAGGTGGTTTGATCGAATAAGTAACGTAAGGGTAAGAGAGATGTGTGGAAATAAAAAGAGCGTGGTTGAGAGAGCAGAAGAGGGTGTTTTGAAATGGTTTGGGCACATGGAGAGAATGAGTGAGGAAAGATTGACCAAGACGATATATGTGTTGGAGGTGGAGGGAACGAGGAGAAGTGGGAGACCAAATTGGAGGTGGAAAGATGGAGTGAAAAAGATTTTGTGTGATTGGGGCCTGAACATGCAGGAGGGTGAAAGGAGGGCAAGGAATAGAGTGAATTGGATCGATGTGGTATACCGGGGTTGACGTGCTGTCAGTGGATTGCATCAGGGCATATGGAGCGTCTGGGGTAAACCATGGAAAGCTGTGTAGGTATGTATATTTGCGTGTGTGGACGTATGTATATACATGTGTATGGGGGTGGGTTGGGCCATTTCTTTCGTCTGTTTCCTTGTGCTACCTCGCAAACGCGGGAGACAGCGGAAAAAAAAAAAATCGGAGATGCAGTGAAAGCTTTAGTAAGCAGGAAAAACCTAAGCAAAGAGTGTGCAAGAAGCATGCAGGAAAGAGTATATATCCCGGTCCTGATGCATGCAAAACCTTAAGTACATAGGTCTGGAGAGGTTAAAAATTAGAACAGTAGTGATGAATAACTTGCAAGGGTTGACAAAATAAAATTGTAGATGAGAGAAAAAGGGGTTATCTGAAAGACATATGTATGATTATGTAGAACATGTTGCAGATGACAGGATGGTCAAGATATACAGCAGTACAGCAAAAAGTACAAATACAAGAGGCAATCTGCAAAATAGATGGATAGAAAAAAACACAGAATTCATTAAGACTAAGGTAATTCAGGATGAGGATGTTAGAAAAATGATAGGGGACTGGGTGCAAGGACAGCATTTCATGCTGGTTCATGTGAATGAAGACTACATGTATGCAAAGTGATAGATTGACAAATGGATTGAGAGACAGACAGAAAGTATCAGAATCTGTATAATAAAGTGAAAAAACAATGACTGAGTAGCCTCTTTATGGGCCAACCTATTAAAAGTTGAACACTTCAAATATTATCAAACCCGCATATGTGGGACAACATGGCTCTGAGCCACATAAACCCTTACCGTATGTCAAAGATTCAAATTTCACTCCTGCATTCCCATGATTGCAGTGTTCAAAAGCTATTGCATTCTTTCTGAATAATTGATTGTACTCCAGCAAAAAAAAAAAAAAAATGCTCTAATATATTCAGTGAAATTATGGAAATTGAAACATGTTAATGTTAAGCAGTAATACTATTATGTTGAAGAATATCTACAATATAATATGCCTTTTTTCAATTCAAAATAAAAATAATGTTTCATATAACATGATGTACTGAAGTGAACATTCAATCATGATCTGCATACACATGCAAAATTTTTTTAATCCATGAGCAACTTACGTTAAGTTTGATGGTAATTCTGAGATCTCAAATGGCTTGTAGTATGTGGGCTTTGGGAAAACCCCATACGGTGCTAGATCTCGAATTATAACAAGCAGGACACAGAACACCACAGGTAGCACAACTTCAATCACTGTCTGAATCTGTGGAAAAGTTATTGTCTTAGCTTTAAATTCTCAGCAATTATCAAGTGTTAATGGAATGTTTCTTTGTTTTTTTTATACCATTGCCATTTCCCGCATTAGAGAGGTAGCATGAAGAACAGAGGACTGAGCCTATGAGAGACTATCATCACTTGGCCCCCTTCTCTGTTCCTTCTTTTAGAAAATTAAAAACAAGAGGGGAGGAATTCCAGCCCCTACTCCCTCCCCTTTCAGTCACCTTCTACGACACGCAGGGAATATGTGGGGAGAATTCTTTCTCTCCTATCCCAGGGATAATTAATGGAATGGAATGGGACTATCTTAAACCTATCTTAGAGCTAGGATAGAAATGTCTCACAGCTTTACCTCAACTCATGTTCAATATCCCTGCAACTGTTGTTGGTTTGACCATATTAGACTTTATGTTTTCATTACAGTCTTTCAGTAATGACTAAGAAAGACTCTTTCATTTAGGAGAAAATTTATCACATTCAACTAGATCTATTTTTCAAGTTTCTTCCTATATCCTACTCATGTTATCATGAAACACTGGGTCTTGATAATCAAAACTTTTGATGCAGAGTTATGATTATAAGACAAAAAGTAAGCATTCAGAATCCATGAAGTTTTTAGATGGAACAGCGAAACTTTCACACACCCATAACCTATCATCTGTTTCTCATGCACCAGTATTCACTAGCAGATGACAAGTTACAGTGGGAAAGTCTAAATTAACAAGCACTTATACTTTGTGAGAAAACAAGCTAACAAAATTCTGTGTTGGACATAGCTATATATAGTGGAGAAATAGTCTAACATTCTAATCTTTCAGAGAAACACAGATCATCTCCACCTTGCCTGTAAAGTTTCATTCTGACAATTGAGTTTTTGAGTTTTGACCTAGAAAAAAAAGTGGAACGAGATTCTTCATAAGCTTTATATTGTAAAAGGAGAATCATAAATAAGAAACAACTTTCATAGACATCTGCTCTGCATGATAAAAAGCCTTATTTGTTTGTCTCACATATCTACTTCTAAACATATTTTGATATTGCAAAAGGGGATTTGGCATGAAATATTGGTGAACAACTAAAAAGTAGTGACTCTAATTTGCATACAGTACTTCTTCATACCTTCATACTATATACCATTGTATTTGAAGTGTCAATACCCTTGGTAACTTAATCTTTGAATTCTGCTGTGAAAGTGAAAATCAGAAATTAATTCCTATATGGGTTGTCAGGTGTATGGTGGAGATAACGTAAAAAATAAGTATGCCTCTAAAGTTTGGTCACTGCACCTAAAAAAGCAGTGAGGTACAAGAGAAGCTCCAGAAGAGGGAAACAAAAATAGTGGCAAAATTAGGAGAGCTGAGTTATAGGAAAGACTAAAGGTTTTACATTTGCTTACCTTGAATTACAGAAGAGTGAGGGATGACCTGATCACAACCTTAAGTTTTCAAAATTGGTCAATGACATGGATATGGAAGAGTTCTTCGTAAAATGTAGGGGCAGAGAAACCAGAGAATCTAACTAAAATTAAGCAAGAAACTTGTTAAAAAAGAAGTAAAAAAAAAAATAATTTTATATTTCAACAGTAATGGGTAAATGGAATTAAATGACTGGGAACATGGTTAATACATACAGCATACACAGATTTAAGAAGATATATGATAGTAAGAGAATGTCCAAGAGATGGAGACCAAATAGCTAAATAGGTAATTACACAAGTTATTTCCACACACACACACACAATATTGCTCATGAAAGTTGCAAATGACAGCTCACAGTGTTTCATATAATGTGCTCATACCAATATGGATGTCACATTGCCAAGGGAGGAAAACAAGTACGACTACTGTAGAGTACAGTATATCTTCACACCGAGATATATGATACACAAAGTACAGTACTGTACAGTACTTCTGTGCCCAATTTCTGTTCTGAAAGTAATACAGTAGCATGACATGGTGTTTGTGGTATATGGAGGTTAAAGTCACTCAAGACTATAATAAACAATCTGTACACTACATCCAACAAAATATTGTAAATTGATTCCCACGTGCATACCTTTTTCCGCCGTTGTAAGATCCAGTTCTTCCATAACAGAAGCCAAAATTTATGTAAGCCTATCCTCTCGTTTCCCATATTTCTCTTCCATACCCATCCCTGAAATTTCAGAAAAGCTATTATTAACATCTACATTCATAATACATACAAACTAGCAAAACTGTTTGAAATAAGACAAGTTTACGATTTCTAAAATACCAAAAAAGTATGGCACCTTTGAGAAAGATTTAACAAAATAAGTAAAAAGGTTTGATTACATGGACAGTAAGATTTAGATCCAAAATCATAACCTTTACAGGTGTAACAGGACATGAATGATATTTGGAGGAGATGGGTTAAGTAAAACACATTCATTTACTATTTCTTAACAAATGAATTCCTCAAATGATATGTAGAAGTGTCAGTTGTCAAGACTGAATACATTTACTTGGATATAACACAATTCTGTACTTGGTCATCACACTATCCTGTAAGTGATCAGATGTAAGACCACAATCATTTATAGAAAAAAATGTCCAGTATCAAATATAATCTTTTTAGGAGAAATGAATGTGTCAGGTGAAAACAGCCATGAAACAACACTGAAGCCAAGCGCCTAACCAGATGTAGCCTAGATGAACAGCTACATAAATTGGAATTATCCGGACTGTGACAAGTTTTCTTCTATTCCAAAAATAGCAGGACCAACTTAATAAAATAAATGATAAAATTTGCTTTTTACATGACTTTTGTAGCGTTTCATATGTAATATTGCATTTCAAATAAACATTACTCAGATCACATCCTAATAAAGACAATATGGATGCAAAACTGTCACAGTAAAAGCATATAAATTGGGAAGTTAAGAATGAGCTGTTTACATTACAGTGGAACTCACATCCGAGTAGTAAAATATTAAAAGTGTACGTGAATTGCTTGACTGTAGAACCACTCCAAACATGCCAAAAACATGTACCAATGAGAAGAATGTGCCTGGGGTCAAGACTAGAACGAGTACAATATTCCCTACAAGGTAGGCATAAATGCCTTGCAGACCTGAAATAGCCACAGTTCATTTAGTAAAGGAAGGTAAATGAACTGTACAATGAACTGAAAGGCAGGCCATAAACCCATAATATCATGAGACTTAGGAGATAAAAGAAAAAGATGAAGACCCATCAATGACAGAGAAAACCTGTCTCTGTTCACAAGCAAAATGCAATCAAGGACCACAAGTATAATCAGCCCACAAAGAGCAGAAGAGGGAATACACATGAATAGTTGAATGATGACTGAGGTATTAAAAATGCAACATGAATCATAGTTCAGTAATCCAAAAATTACCTTGGAGGCAGATGACCCAAACAAATTCTCCCTTAATATAACATTCCATTTCTATCTGTAACACAGAAACAGAATATATCAGTAACCACATCACACAATAAAAAAGTGACCAGGTGGTGCTTGAATTTGATTAAACGATTAATAAAAACATCTAAAAGAAGATCAAAGGGAAAACCATACTCCCATACTCAGAAAGGAGATACAACTATGGTAATTATACTGAGCTAAAACATATCTATGGGAGTATAAAAATGGAATTACACAGAATATAGAGTCTGTTACTAAAGGTTTTGTTGAATCTACAATAAGAATTTTATGACAAGGGAAACATGTGTAGGGGCTGGATAGAAAAGGTCTAAAAAAGAATAAGACATACTTCAACAATATATGTCAAACAGCTGAAGAACACTTGAAGATAATATGGAAAAGATACAGGCAACAAAACAAGCACTTGGTATTTGTGAGGTTTTAAGAGCAAGAAATAAGAAAAGCACAATATAATATTCTTGAGTAAATTACTTGACTTGTGTAAATGGCTTGCCAGAAGGATTGAATTATCTTTTAACATGTTTATAGATCATGCTAAAATCACTAAAAAAGTAAAGAATGACGAAGAATACAGCAAAGTGAGTTAGACATGCTCTAACGTTAGTCCGATGTATGACTGATGAGGTTCAACTTAATCAAATTCAAAGTACAGTGATAAAAATAAGAAATGTACATTAATCTATAAGTTAACAGAGTATGTAACTAGAGTGAAGAGTGCTTTGAAACTGGCAAAAAGGATTCATGAGAGGTCACAGTGGGAGACTCAGCAGGATGCTAGAAAGGATGTGAAGAAGTACTTCTATAGTTATAGATAAGACTGAAAAGAGACACTAAAGAGGATTTAAATAAGAAGTGTGTGGCAATATAGAGAGTTTATGAGATAGGGTCCTCTGGGTGCTCAGCTTCTACCAAATGCTGAACAATTAGGCAGTTGCAATAAGGCAAGTACATACAAAGTATACAGACTGATGTGCACAGAGGTACAACACAAAGCACAAAACATTCATGCACACTTGTGGGACTCTGGGGATAACACAGGGTCTTGCATATAACCATATCATTACATAAGAACTGTTAAGTAGGCACACTGTGTGATAGTTAATGTCATATGTGCATTTAAGTATACAAATGAAGAAATGTGAAGGAAAACATTCACGTAATAAATCATATCTAACTTGGATTGTCCATCTCCAGTGGAGAGTTCCCTTAGAAGAAACATGAATAACACTGCTCTAAAACATATGATTTCATGAAAGGCAACATAGATTGGTACCCATGAGATGGGAATTGTGTTGGAAAGGGACATAAGCTGCTATGAATATGTTCATGGTGGAAAAGAAAAACAAGGATGAATAAGATTACAACTCTTAAGCTTCTGCATGAAACTGACAATTGATGAGAGTGAAACTTTTTGTCACCAGGAAAGAAAAATTTACAAGAGGTCAAATCACAAAAATAAGCATGAAGCAAAAAAATATGCAGAAGTGCTTCTTCAGTCATCAAACAGTGGGTGAACAGAATAAGCACAGTGAGAAACTGTGACTGTAGACAATACAAAAATTCAGAAAGCAGTCTGAAAGTAAAGAAAGTTCTGATGATGATTGTACAAATAAGTATACCAATACATTACACACCAGCAACCATAACATTAAAAAAGCATGAATCACTAAATCACCACTAGTCACAACATACACACCACTGCAGAACTCCTTTCTGACCATACACATGCCACAGCACTATTCAGTAAAGACACAAGACATACTAAAGGATGACTTGCTACTAATTACAACACAACACAGTCATACAAAATGAAGTATCAACGGCCAAAATAGCGCAACGTGAGTCACAATAGACCACAACACAATACTGCACAATGATTCACTGTGGGCTACAACACTGCCCAACATTTCTCATGACTGGCCACAACATCACAGAATGACTTACAATTGATCACAACACAGTTTAACGTGATTCATTACTGGCCACAGCATGATACCACTGAATGGCTCTCCACTTGCCACAACACCAAAGAATGATTTATGACTGGTCACAACAAAGCATCTTAAGACTCATCATAATCAACAATATAATACCATAGAATGTCTCACCGCTGACAATAAAACACTAAATCATGATAGCTTTCTTCCATAATGGACTCTGGTGAATGACATAATTTCTTGGAGGCATACACTTAATAATCATTCTAGAATCAAGATGGATCTGTCAAACACACAGCATACATAAATCTAAAAGGCTGCATAATAACCGAGTGTTCAAGAAATGGGCCCCATGAGTGTTAAACTCCCTCTCCACAGAGTACAAATAGGTAATTCAAGAAAACATAATACATAAGACCTAAGGAAAGATGCATTAATGACAACCAAACAATATATTTCTGGGATAAGTAAAGAGTCATGTATGAAAATAATATAGTATAATACGTCAACTCTTATACATTAATGACAACCAAACAATATATTTCTGGGATAAGTAAAGAGTCATGTATGAAAATAATATAGTATAATACGTCAACTCTTAAGTACCACAACCTTTTAAGTCCAGAAGAAACTATTCAGAGACCGAACTGTCAAAGGAAGACTAAACAGACCAAAGAGAGGTGCTTTAAGCAGCAAGGGAAGTGGCATGCAAAGTGGGTAACAGGTCCCCTTAAATCAAAGGTAACTGGTGCATGCAATAGCAGGGCATGGGTATAGAGGGCATCAAATGACTTGCTACATAGTAAATCACTGATGAAATCAAACATGTACTATACTTGTGATTGGTATATAAGAATACAATATAGCATGTAACCAGTACAATGTTCCCAAAAGTAACTTTGTGCCTGGCATACTAAGCATCATATAACTGATACTGCAAGAGGCGATTGGTAGCATGGGGTGAAAACACCCTACTAGGTAATTGGAAATTCACAAGGAACAGGGTCTGGTGCACTATACGGCAGGGAATGTGTGCACAAGTCAGCAGTAACTGGTGTGGGTTCAAGCTTGCCTGATGCACCTACTACCAGCAATGAATGATGCATTTGGCAACACTAACTCATGCAACGGTAATGTGACTGATGCACCTGATAATAAGTGGATGATGCAGCAAGTAGTATTCAATAACGCAACTGGTAATAGTTATGAATGCCATTGGTTACGAGTGACAAATGCAACTCGTTACAAGTGACTTATGCATCTAGTAATAAATGGCTTATGTAACTGGTAACTGTAACTAATCAACAGGAAACAAGTTAATGACATCACTGGTAAGAGTGCCTAACACAACTGTAATGCAACTAATAACAAGTGACTTATGAAACTGGCAATAGTGACTGAGGTAAATGGTTAAAGTGACTGATGCAAATAGTACCAAGTGACAAATGCAAGTGACAAAGAATTGGATGCAACTTGGAACAGACTGATACACTAGTAAAAAGTGCATGATGCAACTGGTAACATGATTGATGCAAATGACATAAGGTGACAAACAACTGATAACAAATGACTAATGCAAATGTTATCATGTAACTGATGTAATTGATAACAAGCGACTGACATAAGTGGTAACAAATGACTGATGCAACTGGTAACATGAGATTGATAAGTGGTAACACCACGTAGTGCAACTTATAACAAAAGATTGATGCAAGTGGTATAAACCAGCTTAGCATTCTAAATCATTTGGTCCACATGAAAAATGTAACGATGAAGCGACGCCATTTATGACGCCAGCGTCTACACTTCACCAATCTCAATATGCAGTCGAAGTCACTACTTCAATCAGTTGCAGTAAACGTCTCCTTAAAGACAGCTCCATCAGTGTCACCAATGTCACCACGTCATCAGCGGTGTTCATATCATCAGTGCTGGACGCATTCAAACAGTCCATATCCTCACACAGGTGGACCATGTCACCATTGGTCCATAAACTAAGAAACTTCTATATCAATCACTCACCTGGCCCACCAGAGTCTCGGAGTGTATGACCATCCTGTCCTGTGACTGCCTGCGATCTTTTGGTGACGAGACACTTGGCAGCAAGTGTCCCTAGAACGCTGAAGGCGATGCTGAGGTTGGCTAAGAGTTTCGCAAGCAAAGGACCCAATCACAGATAAGACTAGTATCTCTCAAGAACCAATAGGAAAGAGGTTTCCTGGCCTTCACTGGTGCAAGACTAGAAAGTAGATTGTGGGGGATAACTTAATAATTCTGTGGTCATCACACGAACATAATGGCTCTGTATAGCCATGACGAATGAGTCTGAACAACCCTCAGGTACGATGGGCAGGTCGTCATACCCAAGGGTCGTAACGTCGGCCTCGATGGAATAAGAAAGCAAATGTATACGGTCTCATTACGCACAAACTGTGGTGGCTGTGTACCATAGGCAGGAGGGTGCGAGACCTGCACGGAATGGAACGAAATTAACTGATGCATTGTATGTAAAGAAACATGTTGCCGATGGGCTGAACCAGGGCATACGAAACAGACAAAGTAGTGTTAGGGAGGTGGCTATGGATGTGTGCAAATGAGGCCATTATTCTTTAGTTCCTGACGCTTCTTGGTTAGTGGGAGAAAGTAATGAAAGGGTAAGAGAGATGTGTGGTAATAAAAAGAGTGTGGATGAGAGAGCAGAAGAGGGTGTGCTGAAATGGTTTAGACATATGGAGAGAATGAGTGAGGAAAGATTGACAAAGAGGATATATGTGTCAGAGGTGGAAGGAACAAGGAGAAGCGGGAGACCAAACTGGAAGTGGAAGGATGGAGCGATTTTTTTTTTTTTTTTTTTTTTGAGCGATCGGGGCCTGAACATGCAGGAGGGTGAGAGGCGTGCAAGGAAGAGTGAATTGAAACGATGCAGTATATCGGAGTCGACGTGCTGTCAAAGGACTGAACCAGGGCATGTGAAATGTCTGGGGTAAACCACGGAAAGGTCTGTGGGGCCTGGATGTGGATAGGGAGTTGCGTTTTCGATGCATTACACATGACAGCTAGAGAGTGAGTGTAAACGGATGTGGCCTTTGTTGTGTTTTCCTGGCGCTACCTCGTTGAGGCAAAGGTGGCGATGCTGTTTCTCGCGGGGCGGGTTGGCGCCGAGAATGGAAGGCAAACGAGTATGAATATGTACATGTGTATATATGTATATGGCTGTGTATACGTATGTATATGTGTATATGTTGATATGTATATGTGGTCTCCATCAGGTAGTGCCGGTGTGGCCTCCATCAAGTGGTGCCGGTGTGGTCTCCATCAAGTGGTGCAGGTATGGCCTCCATCAAGTGGTGCAGGTGTGGTCTCCATCAAGTGGTGCAGATGTGGTCTCCATCAAGTGGTGCAGGTGTGGCCTCCATCAAGAGGTGCAGGTGTGGTCTCCATCAAGTGGTGCAGGTATGGCCTCCATCAAGTGGTGCAGGTATGGCCTCCATCAAGTGGTGCAGATGTGGTCTCCATCAAGTGGTGCAGGTAAGGCCTCCATCAAGTGGTGCAGGTGTGGTCTCCATCAAGTGGTGCAGGTGTGGTCTCCATCAAGTGGTGCAGGTGTGGTCTCCATCAAGTGGTGCAGGTATGGCCTCCATCAAGTGGTGCAGGTGTGGTCTCCATCAAGTGGTGCAGGTGTGGCCTCCATCAAGTGGTGCAGGTGTGGTCTCCATCAAGTGGTGCAGGTGTGGCCTCCATTAAGTGGTGCAGGTGTGGCCTCCATCAGGTGGTGCCGGTGTGGTCTCCATCAAGTGGTGCAGGTGTGGTCTCCATCAAGTGGTGCAGGTGTGGTCTCCATCAACTAGGGAGGAAGCGTCCCTTCAGGTCAGCTTTTGAGTAAATACCTCCTCCCACTGTATGGAGAGAGGTATGGTTGGGCTCCCACTGTATGGAGTCTACAGTGGTTGGGCTCCATCTCTTGAACTTTGTCGCCAAGTAACTTGTCAAACTTCCTTATGTCGTCCACATTCACAATTTCATCATTCAGTTTATTCCATTCCTCCAGAACTCTTACACCCTAAAAGTACTTTTTTTTAACATCTTTCTAATGAGTTTCCTGCTTAATTTCTAGTTATACTGTCTGGTTGTTCCTCGTATCGTTCAAGAAAAAAAGTTAGCTTAAGACGTTGGTAAACTAGTTCAAACACTTACGGTTGTGATCGGGTTATTCAGGTGTGTGTTTAATTACTATCTGAGGAGGTCTACATTCGTTTTGCCTAGTTTCTTAGCCTTGTATGTATGTACTACGTTTTTTACCATTGATACATACACACCTGAGCCAAAGCCAGGTGTGTGTGTGTGTGTGTGTGTGTGTGTGTGTGTGTGTGTGTGTGTGTGTGTGTGTTTAGGTCGTTGCCTGGCAACGAGATAAATATGAGTAGCATTCTTCATTATACATTGAACATGTTTGTCCACCTAGCAAGGTCAGCGTCATGAGAAATGTGATGAATACATGTACTGATCTGATACACTATTCGTCTGAGACAGTCTCTGCTCTCACTGCTAGTACACTGACACTGACTTCAAAAATCCCTAAGGACCTTTTGTCAAGATGGTACTTTACTGAAGCACATGACTGTTCACACTGGAGAGAAGCCATATCAATGTCCACAGTCCCAGAAGACCTCCCCAAGGATTCGTTTAGTAAGGCACGTGGACTTGTATGTTTGGACTGCCAAAAGACTTTCTCCCTGAGAAGTCATTTAATGTAGGACATGATTGTTCATGCAGGAGAGAAGCCATTTGCATGTTCGCTTTGCCACAATACCTTCTCCTGGGGAATAATCTAATGGAGCACATGACTATTCATACAGGAGATTACCTACATGAATATTCGGAGTATCGAAAGACCTTCGCCATAAGGATGGGTCTGTTGCAGCACATGACTATTCATATGGGAGAGAAGCCACATAAATGTTCACATTGACAAAAGGTCCCTTCCCAGGAGACTGATTTAGTGAGGGACATGACAACTCACACAGGAGAGAAGCCATACGGAAGTTTACAAAACCAAAACTTTTCCTCTCGAGAATGACTTAACTGCAGCACATATATGTTCATACGGGAGGGAAGCCAAACACATGTTCACAGTATCAGAAGTCCCTCTTCCAAGGTATTTCGGGGAATTACACGGTCAATCATACTAGTGAGAAGCCAAATGAATGCTCAAAATGTCCCCTCTGAGAAGGGTCACTTAGTGCAGCACACAGTTATATACACAGGAGAAAAGCAATATGAATATTTACACCGTCAAAAGACTTTTCCCATACAATGACAAAGGTAAGAAAATCTTGCACAGGAACGGAAGTACATGTGTCACGTATGATCAAGATTCTGGTTGACGCAGAAACACGGGAGTTTATGGGTAAACCAAGGCTACCCCCGTTATCAGTGAACTAGTGTTACCCCGTCATCAGTGAACCAGTGTTACCCTCGTCATCAGCGAACCCTGACCCTGATGCGTTTACCTAGGTATGCACCCTGACCCTGGTAAAGTTATTTCACATCATCCCAGCAAAGCGCACAATGAACAGCCTCCAGCGGCTCCAGCCAACACCGTTCAGCGATGGAACAAACAAGGTTGCCACACTGACGCTCTGGCACATCCACACAAAGCTAGGCTGGATAAGACGAACCTGTGGTTGATGTATTTCTGTTGGAAATAACGGTCGTCCACTGTGGTACTAGGTATTAATGCGAGTAGGTCAACAGGTCGACAGCATATAACACAGGACTTAACATATCCAATAATGCTGTTTACACCATCCATATGTAGCGTGATGTGCTAGTTTAAGGCAGTAGAATTGTAGAGGCCTTAGAAGCTGCTGAATCTGCCGTGTGTATATTCACCAGCGCCGTGGTGAACTGTCGTGAAAGTTATTGTCAATGTTCGATCTCACGTGCAGTGAGGGAGTGTACGGCTTCATACGAGGGTAGGTGGCACGTGGACGCTTGTCTTTACAACAAGTTTAGGTTCATTTTGGTACCAATCCGCTAATGAACACAGCAGATTGAAGACCACATACACCACGAGTGTGTCCAGGTCTTCCAGAGCCACTCTTCTTCTGAACATACTAGACAGAAGGGGAGATACATCATGTGTTCAGATCTTCCAGTACCGGGCTGTTACTACACACACACACACACACCAGTAGCATTAGATTATCACATCCACGTAATAAAAGTTTGGAAACTATATAAACATCAATAAACCTGGGCTTCCTCTCCTGGTTTCAACAGCGCCTCATACATCACTTTTTGGAGACATGATGATGGACACGAGTCTTTGTGCTTAAACCACAGGTTACCAGAGACCCCCTTCCTTCGAGGAAGCGAGTCAAAAGCTGTTCTGACTTCAAGACGAAGTCATTCGTAATCAATGGGAGCCATGTCAACCGAGCTGCACCCACAAGGAATACTGATCATTTTTTGTTAGAAAATCATTAAATACATAATCATTCACTATAAGAGACATATACTAAGGAATGAGAGAGAGAGAGAGAGAGAGAGAGAGAGAGAGAGAGAGAGAGAGAGAGAGAGAGAGAGAGAGAGAGAGAGAGAGAGGGGGGGTAAGGAATGGTAATGAAGGCAGAGGAATGGTAACGAGGGAAGACAAGAATGGTAATGAGGGCTAAACATAGTAATAAAGTGCCTTCCCCTGGTAAATCCCATGGGCTTGTTAGTGAGGACCGTGTCCCCGGACACACACACACACACACACACACCCTGGGGACACTCGAGCCGAAGCACAAGCTGTCGAATAGCTGGTCTTGTCAGAGCTACGGCGCTTTAACCCAGCGCAATGAGCGGAGCTGTGCGCAGTCTGCCCGCGCCGAAACTCGAACCCCAGTCGGTGAATTAAAATTCCGAAATGCTAACCACTTCCCCGACGAGAAACCCCGCCACACCCCAAAACCCGACTAACTGCGGGGAGACAATGTAACCACCGCCCTCTGACCTCGTGTAAAAAAAAAAAAAAAAAAAGGAGGAATGATAGGATAGAAACGGGAAGAAAGCTAAAACATATGATGATGATGAAGAAAAATGAGATGATAGGGAAGAGTAGGTGGTGGAAGATAAGGTGAACCGTCAGGCTGGGGCTGGTCGTGTTGACGGCAGGGGATGGTGGAGGCAACAGCAAGATGACATGGGATGATCAAGACACCTTCAGAGCCACATGATCGCTATGGCCGATGATACAGTGCCTTTAGGATGTGGTGTGAACCATGAGAGAAATAGCCCAGGGGGGTGTGCGACGTGACCAAACATGACACTGTTATGCCCGAGTCGTGTGTCAATGGCATGGCAACGAAAGTCGATCAGTCATCTGGTAATGCAACATAAATATTGGCGTGGTCATTCACGAGACGCCAAGTGGAGCGGGCTGCGAAAGTTATGACGGATCAATTGATCAACTTGACCCATATAGAGAGAGAGAGAGAGAGAGAGAGAGAGAGAGAGAGAGAGAGAGAGAGAGAGAGAGAGAGAGAGAGAGAGAGAGAATGAAAAATTGGCCCTGCAGCGAGAAATTGTGGTGTCAGACACCTTAAAAAAATGGATCAACACAGCTCGGTACCTGAGCCTATGTGTTCCAACACCATCATTATCAACAATCGGTTCTTACCGACATTCTTATTTTACAATCGGTTCTTACCGACATTCTTGTTTTACAATCGGTTCTTCCCGACATTCTTATTTTCTTTGCCCTCAAGCAACACCCAACCTTCCAACACCAACCCACACCCTAACTTCCATCACCAACCAACACCGCACCTCATCAACAAACCAAACCAACCAACCACAACCAAGAATACAGCAAAACACACACACACACACACTACCTGACGGGTCTGGTCTCAACGTTACAAATGCTTGAATGGAAACGGCAACACAACAGCAATTAGGCTGAACATGCAACTCCCCACAATATTCTAAGCTCAGGCAGCAACTTTTATGCAGCTGCTTAGTTGATGCCGACATTCCAGGCTCCAGCAATGGTGGATGCAACGCATGAAACAATGAACCATACGAATTCCATGTGTTTACCAGCTGATGTTATGACCTCACATATGGGTTTCCCGGAATTTCCAGCTGATGAGACACAAAGTCCATCAAAACCTTTAGCTGATGTTATATCACAAGCGTCTTCCACAACCTCCGGATGATGTTATGCCATCTTAAGAGGGTCTTCCAGAAGCCCCAGCTGATGTTATATCACATAAATGTCTACCAGAACCTCCAGATGATGTGATGACATCACAACAGGTTCTAATACACCTCCAGATGATGTTATGGCATCACAATAGGGTCAACCAGAACCTCCAGATGGTATTACGACGTCACAACAGGGTCTACCAAGTTGCCATTACGTATTTCCATAAGAGCAACATCCATACAGTTACAGCTATTTCCGCTCCTTAGACAGATCACGTGGTCCACTCCAAAAATTCTTACCACGCAACATACATACATGTCTTCCTCCCTTTGTATCTCCTTGATTCATTATGATGGGAAGTTAATTTCATTTTCTTAAATTCAAAACCTTTGTCTTAATACACCCAGGCAGAATGTTTCAGTGACGAAAAAAAAAAAAAAAAATCCACAGAACTTGATCCTCCGCCCACTGTCCGGGTGCTCGGCCTTGGAAACAGCCGACGATGTACGATGACTGACGTAACTCCCACCTCCAGGTTGATGGGTCATCACGCGCGGCACGCCTTCCGCCTAGGGGTCTGGGAATGTTTCTCTGTTTCGTAACTCTTCTCTCAGGTGTTACAGCAAGTCATTCACTGACACATATGAAAAACAGTCGTGAGGAATACTGAAACATTCATCAACCATGTTTTCTGGCTTTTCCATAAATGTAGTCAGGATAAATGCACCTAAAAAACTTTAATATTTTAGTACTCAATACTATATTTCATACCTTCAAGACTATTCTGTAGCTATATCATTATATTTGTAACCGCAAGAAAGTGTCTTAACAGTCTTGCGTACCTAAAAATACTTTCACAATGTTCATAACTGTAATATGTATTCTACCTTCACAAAATGTTCTGTAAATACCTACATCTACATAACACTGTCTTCACATGTACCGAGAGAATGGTAATTCTGGAATTAACATTCCGCATCCACAAAGCAATAATTACGTTGTAGACGATTGCCTGTGACGAGAAAGATATTTTGTACCAACGATACTACATCTTTTGTGATTAGGAATCTTGTTGACGCAAAACGAAATTCCGTACTTTCACATTTTGTGAACACTCACCAATATTGCATTCCTAATTCAACATACCCACACAATCGTGCGAAGTACTTTTGCATCGATTATTCCACATAAAGAACTATAAATTTTTACTTTCACTAAGAACAAAAGAAATCCAAAATATATATATATATATATATATATATATATATATATATATATATATATATATATATATATATATATATATGGAGAGAATGAGTGAGGAAAGATTGACCAAGAGGATATATGTGTCGGAGGTGGAGGGAACGAGGAGAAGAGGGAGACCAAATTGGAGGTGGAAAGATGGAGTGAAAAAGATTTTGTGTGATCGGGGCCTGAACATGCAGGAGGGTGTAAGGAGGGCAAGGAATAGAGTGAATTGGAGCGATGTGGTATACAGGGGTTGACGTGCTGTCAGTGGAGTGAATCAAGGCATGTGAGGCGTCTGGGGTGGACCATGGAAAGCTGTGTAGGTATGTATACACGTGTGTGGACATGTGTATGTACATGTGTATGGGGGGGGGGGGTTGGGCCATTTCTTTCGTCTGTTTCCTTGCGCTACCTCGCAGACGCGGGAGACAGCGACAAAGTATAAAAAAAAAATATATATATATATATATATATATATATATATATATATATATATATATATATATCTTTTTTTTTGCCGCTGTCTCCCGCGTTTGCGAGGTAGCGCAAGGATATATATATATATATATATATATATATATATATATATATATATATATATATATATATATATATATATATATATATATTGTGCACCCAGCAAAAGAAATCTGTATTTTTACAAGACTATTATGTACCCAATGTACCGAAAGAACACAACGGTGCAACAACCTTCCTGTTTTGTCTCTTCACTTGGAAGCATGATGTCCAGCATGTTGTGTTACTCACCTTTAAAGACACTCAACTGAGTAGTGTCCCTCATCTTTAAAGACATTCAGCGTATAGTGTCCCTCATCTTTACATACATGTAGTCTCCCTCATCTTAACGACACTTAAAGTGTAGAGTCCCTAATAGCTAAACACACAGTTTGTAGTGTCCCTCCCTAACCTTTCAAGACACTCAGTGTGTATTGTCCCTCACCTTTCAAGACAATAAGTGTTGTGGACCTCACCTTTGAGGACACTCAGGGTATAGTGCCCCACATCTTTAAAACGACGTTAATACAGTAAGTTAATACAGGAATATAATAACATGTTTTTGCAGGTAATACTATGAAGTGAAATAATAACAATAATAATAATAATAAAAATAATAATGTTTTACCGAATAAAAGCGCTTGAAAAGGGCTAGAAATACAATACGGAGCGCTACAAAGAAATTCAAACAGCAGCACTCCACTGTACTGGGTCCTAAAGAGGCTGGCTCTCTGTCATAGTGGAAGACGCGACAAACCAACATATTAGTCTAGCAAGGGAAGAAAGGCATATATATAATTCCAAGAGAAAAACTTGCAAACTTTTCATGTGACTAGAAAGGCGAAAGTAACGTTAGGCGTGGAATTATAGCGGCAGATTTACCAATATTGTTGTTAAACCTTACCTAGCGTAATGCTCTTAACTACTCTAAACTGGTAAAGCATTCCATACGTTAACGACCCTGTTGAGGAAAGAGTACTTCGCCACACTAGAGGTATAACATTGGCCCACGAGTTTGTATCTTACTACTACGAGAGAAATCAATGTAATACATGAAGAACAGGGCCGAATTGAGCTTGTAGCGGGACCCGACACAAACATTTTGTGCGAGGCTTGCAACACATCTACAACCACTTCTGTCTGAATAATTCCACAATGTTAATGTACTGCCCGTCTAGCAGCTAATCAATTTATGTTTGTAAAACGTTTATTTAAAGGAGCATAATAAGAAAGTCCTCGAACTTGTGATGACTTTTTAAATTTCCGTCTAACTCATAGCTTGAACTCTAAGTGCACCGTACTGATCACCCTCACATCTGATATTCATTTTTCTCTAAATGTGGGAGGGTCGGGACACGTGTCCTGGACGCCAGTGATCATGGGTACAACACCAGGGGTTGGGAGGGGAGGAGGAGATGGTGTCAAACGATCAGTCTTGAAACACACAGTAAAAAGGACTGATGAGATGCAGATGATAGGATGAGGCTATTCATGGCAGCGGTCTGTCATGAGCCCAGATGAGTTGGATGCCGTTGTAGTACCGAAGTTTCAACACGAGAATGAGCGAGTCTCAGTCGAAAGGTGACGGTGGAACATGGCACAAAAGCTTCACCTCCAACTGTCACACGAAATCAATTTGATACTATGCCGTGACGTGTGTTAACATCATTTTGCAAGTGATGGAACATTATAATTTCAATACTTATATGACACCAGTTACATTCAATCACGGAAATTCAAAACAAAAGAAACATGATCACAGCTAACACGTTTAACCTCAAGCAATGCCACTATATTCAAATTGGTTAGATTCAGCAGACACGATAATTGCCGTCCGCTGTTATGCGAATTCCTAAATCGTACACTCTTCAACATAAAGAAGTGAAGGAGAACTGCAAACAGGACTTTGCAGACTTTGATTTACATCCTGTGAGAGAGAATGCGAAAAAAATATTGATGATCAACAGCAGGGTAAATTCTTACTACTCTAAAAAGCCAATACAAGATATTTGTGTCGCGTCCAACGAACCTGGACACAAGCATATTCCAATAGCCAATAGTTCAACATGTTTATAACCTCAGGACACAAAAATTACAGATATCTAGTGGAAAGTTCTTCAATAAATCCTTGGCAGAGGCGTTAAAACAAGACAAATACAAGTCATGGACACTTTGATCATGACTATATGATAGATCTATCCATCCATAGTTCTGCAGGTATTCTAACATTTAATAATGATAATAATAAAAAATATGGTAATGGCAGGCGTGGGGTTGGCATTCCTGGAACATAAACACATACTGGGGTGGGTCCAACGGGAGCACGCAAGGCTCAGCACTGACATGACATCGTGGCCGTTTTCTGCATGCGTTTTCTTCCTATTTTTCAGAGCACTAACAAAACTGAAGACTGTAGTTCAATAATGATATCAGATTAATAAAACAAATTAATAAAGGTGTTGCAATGTGGAAATAAAGGTGGTTACCATGCGACCGTTTTCTGTGGGCTTTCTTCCTATTTTTCAACGCACTAACAATGGAGACTAATTAATAAGTTATTAATAAAGGAGTAAAACTACGGGAATAAATCAACCATAAAACTGTTAACTGATGCCCCAGAATGGAGGAAGCAGTTAAAACTAGAATATACTGTGGATGGGGTCCCATCTAATAATAGTGAATTCTATATTCTATATTCTCCTGAATTCTAAATTCTTGCCTCAGTGACTGGCTATTCCTCACTAATCTTGCTTTCAAAATATCAATACAATACACAACAGGAATCACACACTCTCAAATCTTTAAAAGTGCACTACGTACAGGCACTTACACTTTATAGGAATAGTGGTTCCAACAATGTTGTATGGTTGCGAGGCGTGGGCTATGGATAGAGATGTGCGCAGGAGGATGGATGTGCTGGAAATGAGATGTTTGAGGACAATGTGTGGTGTGAGGTGGTTTGATCGAGTAAGTAACGTAAGGGTAAGAGAGATGTGTGGAAATAAAAAGAGCGTGGTTGAGAGAGCAGAAGAGGGTGTTTTGAAATGGTTTGGGCACATGGAGAGAATGAGTGAGGAAAGATTGACCAAGAGGATATATGTGTCGGAGGTGGAGGGAACGAGGAGAAGAGGGAGACCAAATTGGAGGTGGAAAGATGGAGTGAAAAAGATTTTGTGTGATCGGGGCCTGAACATGCAGGAGGGTGAAAGGAGGGCAAGGAATAGAGTGAATTGGAGCGATGTGGTATACAGGGGTTAACGTGCTGTCAGTGGATTGAATCAAGGCATGTGAAGCGTCTGGGGTAAACCATAGAAGGCTGTGTAGGTATGTATATTTGATATATATATATATATATATATATATATATATATATATATATATATATATATATATATATATACATATATATATATATATTGGAAAGGATCACAGTTTTGCGCGTGATCAAGATATTCCTATGAGTCCACGGGGAAAATGAAACACGAAAAGTTCCCAAGTGCACTTTCGTGTAATAATCACATCATCAGGAGACACAAGAGAGAAATATAACAGTCAGTTGACATACATTGAAGAGACGAAGCTCGGACGCCATTTGGTAAACATGTGATTGTCCAAAACATATATACATCCTTCAACAAAATTACCGGTCAACTCACACTGACAACCCAGCTCTGCTAACCTCCACTTAACTAAATTCGTTCCCTCGTCTCTCGCTACGCCTGATATTGTCACAATTGCTTCTCTCAGCTCAAGTATCGGATAGGATTTCCCAGTAAAGCGGCCCAGTAAGGCGGACGTAACCTACAGAGTTTAAATGGTTTTTAAATGCCATTTTCCTTCCTAAATCTCTTTTTAAAACTCATCACAACTTTCCAAGCTCATCCACCGCTCATCTATGATCTACTTTGGCAGTCCCGTTGTAGGAAAACGGGTCATTCTGCCTCCAAAGACCTGAACGTCTTGGTCAAATGTCCAACATTCTTCTCCTCCCATCAATTACTTACACAATGGATGGGTTCGTCCTCGAGAGGAGTACAGTATCCACATCTCGGGAGGTTGTTATCGCTCTACATCCATCCCCGACGTGCCCAACCTACAGCTATCCCATTCAGTCAGTTCTCCCAATCAGTCCTCAAAATCTCAACCCCTCCTCCACATGGCGCTATCAGACTCTCTCTCTCTCTCTCTCTCTCTCTCTAGACGTTTCTTTGGCCTTCTACTTCCTGGAGCTGGAAGTATGACTGGTTCTCCCATTAGCTGGGCCACGTAATGCGTGTGTGGAGCCACTGTGTCATAATTAACAGTGTGCCCGTTGGCTGCTACAAGACAGACAGTCCGGGGTAAGCCATGGAAAGGTCTGTGGGGCATGGATGTTTGGTAGGGAGCTGTGGTTTCGGCGCATTACACATGTCAGCTAGAGAACGGATGTGAGCAGATGTGGCCTTTCTTCGTCTGCTCCTGGCGCTACCTCGCTAACGCGGGAAAAGGCGACCAAGAGAGAGAGAGAGAGAGAGAGAGAGAGAGAGAGAGAGAGAGAGAGAGAGAGAGAGAGAGAGAGAGAGAGTATATACATATATGAAAGCACGGCCTGTCCTCCACCACCACCAGCACAGTTATCATGTGACTCAGCGGCTTGCTGGGTATTGCGTGGCTTAGCTAACGGCAGTAAGAAGAAAAAAAAAATAATAATAATAATAAAAGTGAAAAATGTGGAAATTAATTAGAGCTCCCCAGGTGTTTACAAGCCTGACTCCTACAGGTGGAAAGGTTACACGAGGAGGGAAAGAGAAGAGTTCGACAGCTTTGCTGTTCGAGGATAAGAGGGTATCGTAACGGTCAATCTCGTGTGGTCGGTCTCCAAACAGGAACTATGGGAAGCAGCGGCCAGTTGCGAGCCGCACGCCCAAGTTTAGTGGATAAAAAACACGAATACAGCTCATGAAAGCAGTGGCCGAAATAATACCTGTAGAACAGAAGACTTTAACGAAACAGAGACAGACTTTGGAACTCTTTACCTTCTCATGTCATTTCAAAAGTCATTTCGACATCCTTAAAAACTCTTACACTGTTCTTATTTGTTCCTTCTCTCTTCTGTTCTTTTCAATTTCAAGTCTACTTCGGAACCAAGCCTAGATCAGGGCTTCTCTCCATGACTGACACCTTTGGCACACACACACACACACAAAGGGGTAACACAAACATAACTTTCAAGTTTCTAAACCAGTCAGATGGGGTCGACAATAAACAGTCTCTCGAGAGATGAAAATATTGAGAAACGGGAGGGCCAAATTACTT
Organism: Panulirus ornatus; assembly: GCF_036320965.1. NCBI lineage: Eukaryota > Metazoa > Arthropoda > Malacostraca > Decapoda > Palinuridae > Panulirus > Panulirus ornatus. The sequence goes on from NC_092231.1 coordinate 4,003,154, forward strand.
ACTCGGCTAGGAACGCGTTAGAAGAGATGGAAAGAAGTATTCTCTGGTATCAGAGTGGGGGATGAATGGAATAACCTAGGAGGTGTAAGTGTGAATGACAACTCACAACAGTTCAAAATGTTGTATGATAAAAGTCAACAGACGGAAAACTAGCAGAACCCTCCCCGAACTGCAAAAACAGACACATACATACATAATTCATATATATATATATATATATATATATATATATATATATATATATATATCATACTGCAAGGAATGGGAGGGAGTGGGAAGTAAGAGCTCCCCCCACTGTAATATTTCATAAACAAGCAACAGAGAAACAGGCCAACTGAAGATAAATAAGTATATATCACACTTCAAGGAATGGGGGTGGGAGGTTAAAAAAAAAAAAAAATCCCCTCTTACTGTACTATAACTTTCAAAAACAAAGGCCAGGCGGGGATATTTCCTCCAAGGACCAGTCCACGATCAACCGGGAAACAGCACATCGAAAACAAATCATGTCTACTATATGAAGAGAGAAAACTAATATATATTTAGCAAGAAAGAAAGGGGGGGGGGCGGGGGGGTTGGAATACCTTGTCGCAGCCTCTCACCAAAGGCTGTAGATGTTGTTTGTTGGGTTTAACCACCAGCAACCTACGAGCAGGCAGAGGCCAACGCCTGCATGTCTTGCATGCATGACGGCAGGGCTGCCAACCACACGTACATGATACAGACAATTTGATATCCACGGGGAACACCCACTGTAGTCACTGTACCTAACTCCGCAGAGAAGGTGCCTCCATGGCGAAAACCAAGTACAGCTGCGCTATATACTTAGTACGGACCGTGTGCAGTGGAAATACTCTCAGAGCTACGCAGAATATACGCACACACACACACACACACACACACACGGACAACTCACGAAGGATTCGGTCATGATGCAGCATGACAGTCATGGAGGGTTTCCCGTACGCGAGAGCGGTTCGGTTTTCGGAGCACCATGACATGCGATTTCCAACATCACGACTCAAGCGCATTCACAAAAAGCCTTTTAAAGGTCAGTCCCTGCCACTCAAGTTAATGGAAGGGGGTCAAGTTACACGACATTTACATCATGACGTCGCTATCCTCCAGTGGGTCAAGGCCATGTTCTTTGCAAGTGATTGTCCTTACAAGAGTAACAAAACACTGAAAAATATTTACACGAGTAACAAAACATTGGAAAACATTTACAGGAGTAACAAAACAATGAAAAATACTTACACAAGTAACAAAACACTGAAAAATATTTACACGAGTAACAAAACATTGAAAAACATTTACAGGAGTAACAAAACAATGAAAAATACTTACACAAGTAACAAAACACTGAAAAATATTTACACGAGTAACAAAACATTGAAAAACATTTACAGGAGTAACAAAACACTGAAAAATACTTACACAAGTAACAAAACACTGAAAAATATTTACACGAGTAACAAAACATTGAAAAATATTTACAGGAGTAACAAAACAATGAAAAATACTTACACGAGTAACAAAACACTGAAAAATATTTACACAAGTAACAAAACATTGAAAAATATTTACAGGAGTAACAAAACAATGAAAAATACTTATACGAGTAACAAAACATTGAAAACGTGAAGTTAATCAAGTAAACTAAGGGGTAGGTTAACATATACGTTCACTTAAAATAACATACCCGAGGGACACTTCTCGAGGAGTTTTCTTCAACACATCTAAGGCTCAAGTTTCACGTTAGGACAAAGACCGACTGAACCAAGTCTGAAGTTAACGTATGCATGGTCCAAGTTAAGACACTCAAGACCTAAGTTAACATATCCAAGGCTCAGATTAACGTACCCAGGGCCCAAGTCAACGACCCCAAGGTCCGTGTGAATGTTTCTTATAAGTTTAGACAGTAATACTCAGGCAGGAGTTAAGCTGACGTTTTCCATGAATGAATTCAACAAACTCGGTGAATGACCCCAGTGTCAACAAAGGGTATAATGAAACCGTCTCCCAAATTAAAATGTGTTTACCAAGGGACGTAAGAAAAAGGGCGACTTTCCGGAGAGAGAGAGAGAGAGAGAGAGAGAGAGAGAGAGTGGAAGGCAGCCAAAAGAGTTTGCAATAATACTGGTAGCTGAGTCCAAACCCTGCTGTTCAATTCAGGCTGGAAAAAGGGGAAAAAAAAATCTTTTGGTAGCCATTAATCTGCTTCATGGCCATGAACTCCATTATTAAAAAAATTCTAAGGACAATGGCACCAACAATGTAATGCAGTTCAAGTTCACGACTAACATAATTTGCGTCTCCTTAGTTACATGAAACGCTGACAGGATTTTCTTTTTTGATCATTTTTACCACTTTTACCTCGTTGATTTAGCGTTTCAGACGTTTTCTGCTATCGCAAACTGCCTCGAAAAGCCTTAATGGTCAGTTGCTGTTAGAATTCCTTTGTATTACAGACAATTACTGAAACATCATAACACCAACGAAGCACTTAAGAACACTTTCAAGAACGGGAAAGCACTTGCAATATATATATATATATATATATATATATATATATATATATATATATATATATATATATATATTATATATATTGGAGCATTGATAATAATAATAATAAAGTAGGATTACGAAATACGAAGGACAAAGAAGATAGCGTACTGGAAAAGGAAGGTGAAGCACTCCTTCCATCTTCCACAGTCGTTACACAGTTCCCGGGCTCTCACCATGTTCTAGCTATTCTCCTCTACAAGATGTTGGATTGTTCTTTTTTTACTCAGTTCTTGGTCTTTCATCAGGTCTCACTTACCTTCTTAACTGTTATGTGGAGACCTCAATTTGCGGCACTCTTCTATGGCCATATTACCCATTCTACTCTGGACCCAAAATCTAATTTCTCAATTCTGTTCCTTCTTAATCCTGTCTTATAGTTTAAGTGCTCTCAATTTTGCTCTATATAACTTCATGTTCACCTGTCGCTGGGTACTTCTCACTCATCCAAAAGAAACATTTTCAAAACAATTTTATCATACCAAACTTAACCTTACGAGGAATATCTTCATCTTTCAATATCAGTTATAATGTATCCCCATCATAACTGAATGTTCATTCTAAGATTCATTTCAGGATCAGTGCTGGTCTGCTGCACTAATCATGTTCATGTAACAAAGTCGTCAACTTTCATTTCCAGATTTAGCGACGGTGATGAAAGCCTAATCCATGTGTTCTATTCACTGTTACGAGTTAGATCTTCCAATAAACCAAGCATAACTGCTGCATGACCTGATGCATTTTGTATAACCTCTGGTACTAACAACCTGTGCAACATTATCGGCATGGGCTTCATATCTTTCTCTCATGTTAGCTAAAACGTTCATGCACAAGATAAATAAAATGTTAGCTAAAACGTTCATGCACAAAATAAATAACTGGTGACGGTGTACTGCCCTGTCTAACACCTGTGCCGAGCTCAAACATCCTCTGAAATTCTGTCTGTAACCCAGTATATGAACACTGAAAAGTGCTCTTGATAATATCAAATATTTCTTTCAAACACATTCCTTCAAGATCTCTCTGTGCTTCCCACATCCTTTAATTGAAAATTTAATTGAATGCCTTTTCTAGCTCAAGCAAACATCCAATACGTCTGATGGACTTCTTCCAGCACGAAACCTAGCATGATTCTCTCGTCAAATTATCCAACGCAGATCATATCACTTCATTAACCCAGCAGGTAATCAGACCACTGCCGATAATTAATCCCATTATGAGAATTAGTGTAATGAAGGTAATCAAGTCAACGTAAATGGGCAGGTCCAATCCAAACGGTAAGGCTTAAGGAGACCTGAAAGCAGGAATGGTATTGATCGTCGACTCACTTCTATGTCGCCTACACTCACATCAAGGTTGACGATACGGGTATAAAGATATGTGCCACGACGTGACCAATGCCGGAGGCGAAGTGAAATATAACAACCAGTGATGTCACATAAACCTAGACATGACCGTTATTGAAGTCAACTGTTATGAAGTCAAGACACTTCGACTATCAAGGACAGCTAAGACGTCCTACGTGCCAGAGCGAGTGATACTAAAACTAGGATGTCACAGCCTGCAGTGACGTCACATGCAATAGGTGAATGAATCGGGAGGACGATGTCATTGGTACAATTTACATACATTTACGACGATGTCTCAGGAATAAAAATGCTAATGCCGAAGTTAATGTCACACGCAGCTCGGTGCCGGTGATAATCACACCATTTATCCTTGAGACGTCACCCATCTTAGCGCTAGCAGTGACGCTGCACAAACTACTCTCTTAGTTAAGCCACTGGTGACGTCACACACCAAGGGCCAATGAGAACATCACATGTGTTATTGACATCAGCGACGTCACACAAGACAGACTGCTACTAATAACAGTGACAACACGCTGTCCTGGCCATTAGTATCAATAATTAAGAACACACACACACACACACACACACACACACACCAGGTTTTTAGTGACGCTATCACAAAATCGGGATGTCAGCAGATGAGGTGACATCACATGAACAAATCATTGTCAGTGATGAGGTCGCACACGTAGTGCCAGGAATGATTCTCTCACACAGACAGACCAAGATATAATTTTACCTGTAGTAAGGTCGCATGCACATGTCCGCAGAAGTAAAGAAAGCAACGACTAAGACCGGTGCAAAAGATGACAGATACCAAGACATCAATGTTAACAGCCGAGACTGTGCTAAGACCTTAAGGCATGATTATTAAACCTACATCAATCCAAGACATTCTACAATATATATTCTATATATATATATATATATATATATATATATATATATATATATATATATATATATATATATATATATATATATATATATATATTTTTTTTTTTTTTTTTTTTTAATACTTTGTCGCTGTCTCCCGCGTTTGCGAGGTAGCGCAAGGAAACAGACGAAAGAAATGGCCCAACCCCCCCCCATACACATGTATATACATACGTCCACACACGCAAATATACATACCTACACAGCTTTCCATGGTTTACCCCAGACGCTTCACATGCCTTGATTCAATCCACTGACAGCACGTCAGCCCCGGTATACCACATCGCTCCAATTCACTCTATTCCTTGCCCTCCTTTCACCCTCCTGCATGTTCAGGCCCCGATCACACAAAATCTTTTTCACTCCATCTTTCCACCTCCAATTTGGTCTCCCTCTTCTCCTTGTTCCCTCCACCTCCGACACATATATCCTCTTGGTCAATCTTTCCTCACTCATCCTCTCCATGTGCCCAAACCACTTCAAAACACCCTCTTCTGCTCTCTCAACCACGCTCTTTTTATTTCCACACATCTCTCTTACCCTTACGTTACTCACTCGATCAAACCACCTCACACCACACATTGTCCTCAAACATCTCATTTCCAGCACATCCATCCTCCTGCGCACAACTCTATCCATAGCCCACGCCTCGCAACCATACAACATTGTTGGAACCACTATTCCTTCAAACATACCCATTTTTGCTTTCCGAGATAATGTTCTCGACTTCCACACATTCTTCAAGGCCCCCAGAATTTTCGCCCCCTCCCCCACCCTATGATCCACTTCCGCTTCCATGGTTCCATCCGCTGCCAGATCCACTCCCAGATATCTAAAACACTTCACTTCCTCCAGTTTTTCTCCATTCAAACTCACCTTCCAATTGACTTGACCCTCAACCCTACTGTACCTAATAACCTTGCTCTTATTCACATTTACTCTTAACTTTCTTCTTCCACACACTTTACCAAACTCAGTCACCAGCTTCTGCAGTTTCTCACATGAATCAGCCACCAGCGCTGTGTCATCAGCGAACAACAACTGACTCACTTCCCAAGCTCTCTCATCCCCAACAGACTTCATACTTGCCCCTCTTTCCAAAACTCTTGCATTTACCTCCCTAACAACCCCATCCATAAACAAATTAAACAACCATGGAGACATCACACACCCCTGCCGCAAACCTACATTCACTGAGAACCAATCACTTTCCTCTCTTCCTACACGTACACATGCCTTACATCCTCGATAAAAACTTTTCACTGCTTCTAACAACTTTCCTCCCACACCATATATTCTTAATACCTTCCACAGAGCATCTCTATCAACTCTATCATATGCCTTCTCCAGATCCATAAATGCTACATACAAATCCATTTGCTTTTCTAAGTATTTCTCACATACATTCTTCAAAGCAAACACCTGATCCACACATCCTCTACCACTTCTGAAACCACACTGCTCTTCCCCAATCTGATGCTCTGTACATGCCTTCACCCTCTCAATCAATACCCTCCCATATAATTTACCAGGAATAATCAACAAACTTATACCTCTGTAATTTGAGCACTCACTCTTATCCCCTTTGCCTTTGTACAATGGCACTATGCACGCATTCCGCCAATCCTCAGGCACCTCACCATGAGTCATACATACATTAAATAACCTTACCAACCAGTCAACAATACAGTCACCCCCTTTTTTAATAAATTCCACTGCAATACCATCCAAACCTGCTGCCTTGCCGGCTTTCATCTTCCGCAAAGCTTTCACTACCTCTTCTCTGTTTACCAAATCATTTTCCCTAACCCTCTCACTTTGCACACCACCTCGACCAAAACACCCTATATCTGCCACTCTATCATCAAACACATTCAACAAATCTTCGAAATACTCACTCCATCTCCTTCTCACATCACCACTACTTGTTATCACCTCCCCATTTGCGCCCTTGTCTTACGCACTTTATTTACCTATACAGAGAGAGAGAGAGAGAGAGAGAGAGAGAGAGAGAGAGAGAGAGAGAGAGAGAGAGAGAGAGAGAGAGAGAGAGGTCATGAAATATGCCCAAATTTGGGATCTCTATCGCTACCCAGTGTATGATAACTTAGGGGCCAACGGGATCTTAAGTTACCCAGTGTACGATAATTCAGCAACGGGATCTCAATCGATACTCAGTGTACGATAACTTCAGGAAACGGGATCTCTATTGTTACCCAATGTATGAGAACGTGTATCGCTACCTGATGTTCTATGTCAAGGGAAACCGGGATGTCTATTGCTACCCAATGTAAGATAACTTCAAACCTAAAGGGAACTCCATCGCTCCTTAATGAATGATACACGAAACCTCTGCGCATCAGAATCAAACGGAGCCAAATATAGGTAAGGAAACCTTTCATAAACATTTGATTTCTGTTATTCAAGTGAAGGGGAGAACATACAAATAGTATAACTAAATATGTATCACATCACAACTCTGTCACCGTCTCTATTACGCCGTTACAATGTTGACAAAATGATCTTTTTCTTTTCTTCGCCGTCTACCGAAGGAGCTGTGATATACAAAGTATGAAAACTGGAAAAAAGTCTAATAATCTGTATTATACAAAAAAAAAATCGTTACTACAAATGGTGTAACCAAGGAACTTTCTTCTTTCATTAATATATCATAAACATTGCCACTTCCGGGAAGCGTGTGCGAGGCTGCTGACAAAGTCCTGTCTTACTTCCTACATCCACAAATTCCGGTAGTGTTACAGCGGGGATTTTAGGCGTCATCACAAAAGTCTCCACATTACACACACACACACATATACACACACACACACACACACATTATACGTCATAACTCCATCAACACAACCATTCCTCACTTTATCAATTAATCATAACTTAGTGTGTAATGGTTGGTTGTTTGAGCTTACGGCCTATCAACTGCCAGGGTGGGTCATTAAGGCCGTCATCGTAAGTTACATCCACCTACCGAAAAATCTTGAACACCTTCTTCAGGTGTTAAAGATAATTCTAGTACCACATACACACTCTCACTATGCATGTGGCCCATCATAATGCCTTAAACCGTAGCATTTATTCCGTAAAACTTCTTGTACATCTGCCTTTCTGACGTTGTACAAGTGTACCTCATCCATGTGAGTGTCGAGAGAGTGGAAATATCGTGCCTCACCTTGATCTTAGATCTTTTATGATCATTTAAATCATTACTATTATGACCTCCCAGTTCTGTAATACTTCAAGTTTTTGTATTTTGTTTTTCCGGCGTTCAAATCACCGTTCATTTTCATAATCGCAACACACAGTGCAAACAGGTAATTACACAGGACACACATGGGTCTCCGCAGGGTAGACGGTTAGCGCTACTAAACCAGCATGATTCAGCAAGGGCAAGCCCGATGTTGGGCCCGCATGGGGTCGAATCCTAGGGTCGGTAGTTGGGCCGAAGTCATCCTAGGTCTTCATACCATGTTCAAGGCTTGTCAATATGTGGGTCTACCTGGTATAAGCTGAGGTGTGTGTGTGTGTGTGTGTGTGTGTGTGTGTGTGTATGTGTTTACATATATAAGGGTAGATAAATGTACAAACAAAAAGGTAACGAGATGAGGGAACACATGTGGTAAACTCTCTCGTTGCAATATAGAAATAGTAATCACACACACACAAACAGATTCACTGTTGCACTCAAGGAAGTGAAAGTCTTCTTTAGAGCTGAAAGTTCCTTGTCAAATATTGGCTCCTATCCGTAAACTGGCGATGGTACTGCTTCACCCAAGGTGGTGTACCTCACTCGCCTCTCGTCGTAACTTCTTGCATCCTCAATTTAGTGATATATATATATATATATATATATATATATATATATATATATATATATATATATATATATATTTTTTTTTTTTTCATACTATTCGCCATTTCCCGCATTAGCGAGGTAGCGTTAAGAACAGAGGACTGGGCCTTTGAGGGAATGTCCTCATATGGCCCCCTTCTCTGTTCCTTCTTTTGGAAAATTTAAAAAAAAAATGAGAGGGGAGGATTTCCAGCCCCCCCGCTCCCTTCCCTTTTAGTCGCCTTCTACGACATGCAGGGAATACGTGGGAAGTATTCTTTCTCCCCTATATATATTTATCTATTTATTCACTTCGCCATTTCCCGCGTTAGCGAAGTAGCGTTAAGAACAGAGGACTGAGCCTTTGAGGGATATCCTCACTTGGCCCCCTTCTCTGTTCCTTCTGGAAAATTGAAAATGAAAGGGGAGGATTTCCAGCCCCCCGCTCCCTTCCCTTTTAGTCGCCTTCTACGAAACGCAGAGAATACGTGGGAAGTATTCTTTCTCCCCTATCCACAAGAAAAAAAAAAAGATATATATATATATATATATATATATATATATATATATATATATATATATATATATATATATATATTGGACATTGGTGTCATTACTCAAGCTCGCTCTCGCTCACGTTGAAACTACCAGTATTAAAACACTGAACATGTCTCGGCTCACACCACAACGAGGTACAAACACCATCACTCCACCTGTGGTCCTGCCCGAGGATGGGGTCGGCTTCTTGAGCACTTCGGGGACCCCATGCGAGATGGATGGGACTCCAGTGACAGGAAGGGAAGTAGATATGGGGTTGGAACCTTTTTACAAAACTCAAGCAACTCAATACGCTATACGTTATACACATACAATAATGACATCCATATTTTCGTACACTAGAGTTTAGTTTGTACTTCACCAATGAGGTTAATGTTGCGATAACGAGATTATCATACAGGCGATTCTACGTTACGTCTGTCTAGCATTAGGATGTGGAAGGTTAGCAAAGGAAAAAAAAATTAAATCATTTAACACTCTAAGTCCAATATCATACTTAGTCTCGGATTCGTTCCGAGTAGGTTGCATTACGTTACCTTGAGTTTGGATCTGGTTATTCTGAACCGAAAAGAAGAAAAAATATTAAATGTTACGATACTGCAAAGTCATCCTGAGCCTAAAATAAAAACTGACCTTTACATCACACCACACGAAGGACCACTTTTCATCTACGTCGGATACTTTTGAGGAAGTAAAGAATACATTTCATAATAAACTGGACAACTGGTCCTATTACAGCATAAACAACAGAAAAAACTATAATAATTAAAAAAAAAATCACACCGACGAATCGTAGTGTTGGCCTCTCTACAGCAGTACATTGATCAAGTTATACAACTACTGATGGATGACATTATTTACTAACACAACAGCGGGAAACACAGCCACCACAGTTAAACAACCAAGAGCAAACTGATGATCGTGTGATCAACCAGCGAGTTGAAGCAGTGACACCCAACCTGGCGGTTGAACAGCCTCGACAATGCGACGCGACCTATCACTTTCACCACTGAACACCGACTGACCCATTCGCCGCCCTGGAACATAACTACACCCGCCTTAGTTCTCCAAACCAACCCACCACGCAACTCCATACCTCCTGCCGCGCCTGCAATGATCGACCTTATCCCGTCAACCTTGCTCAGTGTTCAAGGAACCTCTCTATGGACGACATATCCAAACTTCTTACAGGCCTCGCCGCTTCGGAACCCACCACCATTGCCCTCTGCACCACTGTTCATTATAAACCAACATCCGCTCATAGGACAGTCGGTCCTATACAGGTAAATAATATCATAATATACATATATCTACCGCATTTGTAATGAAATACATGAGACGCTTCATCAAAACAGGGAAACCCCCTAAAAGAATGAACAAATGGCGCTACATATTCTGCACCCAAAACACAACACACGGTCGCAAACGTAAAGTTTCTCGCTTCAGAAGAAATATCCCTGAGACAACAGAGTAAAGGATACTAGAGGCTCTTAACATTACCTTACGTGCGGTATATCGCACCAAGCAAACACATAACCAGGGAGCACAAGAAACTAAAATGTAAAAAGGAAAGGTAAGGCGTCTCCAGGTCCGCCTCTGTCTGGCAGACCAACCTTGTGGAGGCATAACTAGAGACGATAGAACCAGTTATTGCCTGCATCAAAGGCAGTTTGAAGTTCATTGTGTCTGTCTAGTTCTAACAGACACCACGCCTGTGCAGGACAATGGCGAAAATACTGTCAATATGTAAATGACGTCTGATCATCCTTACACTCGCCTTCTCTCCCCAGGCAGCACAAGCACACTACATCAACTAACCTTATTTTGCATCAAGTAGGAAGAAAAAATTATATCGTTCGAGACTTAAAAAAGCCTCGCTTCTATTACTTCATGACTAGGATAACGGCAAACTAAATTCCGTGTAACCAAATTTGCACGTTTTCGTGTATGAAAAGATTTTTCTTTTGACATTTAAACTGGGGATCCTAATGATATCCATATTTCTCAGTTCCAGTGAATGACACTTCCATTTGACGTCAGTTAAGAGTGTTCCATTGCACTTGATATCACGGGTTCACGCCATCAGACGTACCTTAGGTCCTGCTACATCAACATAATTTGCTATACAGGGGAAAACACCATACGTCGTCAGGGGGTCAATGGTACAAATCTAAAGAAAAGTTCTGATAAGACCAGTGAGAATAACAACCTGACACCCCTCGAACATTATGTGCATATTGTTTCTCTCTCGTAAACATCATAAGAAAGACCATGCCTACATCCGTGATGATGACCCGGAGATACGACACAGCGCAGCTTTACAGTTTCACTTACTATCGTAGTAAAGAAATACAAAAAAATGCAGATTTAGCTTTCTATTTTGTCTCCCCACTCACAACGGTCAAGTCTTAACAAAGAACTGGAGTGAGAGTACTACTGCCTTCATGTGTCAGGGCAGCCAGCTTTGTCCACAAAGACGTAAATAACGAAAATTCCAAACTTCCAGGAGAAAATCGGTTGAGAGGACGATACAAGAGTCTTCAACACAGACCAGGCGGGAAGAGATGAGGGGGACTAGCAGCAGCGGCAACCATGGTACGGTGCTGAGAGGATCAAACTTGGCCAAGGAGGTGTATCTGCTTACGTCATCCATAGAACTCGCAACCAGAAACAGGCCTCAGACAACGTTAGTTAATAAACCACAGATCTCGTATCATGCACTGAGTCGAGCGCACTTTTAGACATGTATGACACCGAACACGCTTGCTGTGTCAAGCACAGCTTGGTTACACAGCACTAATGTCATGCGTTGTACAACGCCGATCACGTTTGAATGGCTGCACATAATGTTCCAGATACTCCCAACCGAAGAAGATTCTCCCATATTACTTTCGCATGACGTCATCCATGAGAATAATTCATAATTCACTGGCTGTACTTATTAATACTTATTAAGACGAAGCCAAACCTTTTTTTTTTTTTATGCAAACAAGCCTCCTCTTTCTCTTTCGCCCTTCGAGTAACGTGTAAATCCATTACCACAACTAACTGCTGAAATACACAATTTTGTTCAGACTGTATGAATATATAACACCTAAATATCATGCATTGAAATACCTCTTAACTCGACCCTCCGAATCTCTTGACTCTACACCATTACGCAACAAGGTTTTTTGTCACTTTTCCGTCAAGGAGGCTTTTAAAACGCCCACTGCAAGGCATGTAACCTAGTCACATGCAGAGAATACCTAACCTGATGCTGAATGAGAAACATGAGGCGCATAATTTATTGCCTGATCAATATAATCATACCAGAGCAGGATGGAGACTGGTGGAGCTTCCTCATACGTGACTAATCAGCAAAGGCGAGCCAATCAAACCCTCTCTGGATACCTATATAGGTCATGGTAGGAAATAGGTTGAACACTATGATGAGCGACCTTCCTTGGAACATCAAACAATTTGGAAACAGACAGATCAATAAAGTATTTGGATGTGGACTGATCAGTCAAACCTCTCGATTTGGACTGACTAATAAAGTATTTGAATATGGACGGATCAATGAAGCATTTGGATCTGGAGTGAACAATATGGAAACACAGGACGAAGATCTGACCGACTATATAATAACGTTCAGTCGAGTTCAACATACAGAACATTCATTTGTGGCCATAATTTTTTACATAAAAATCATGTAAAATATAAACCTGGTTACTATGAAAAAAACAAAAAACTGACTGATATCGGAGGTCTTCTACCCTCATAGCTCGAGTCTATGGTTTTTCTAATTGTTTTGACCTATGCATAAACATATTACGACAACAAATGATAGCACTATTCTTTCTTACTTTCCTTTCATGTTATACCACTAAAGGACTATTTTCGAGTGCTGAATGCGACCCATAACTCTCAGATTCAAAAGTGTAAACTAACGGTTCCTGCAGCCTTAAGGCCGTGTCACACTCGTACCTTTTTCCGTGTGCTTTCTCTTTTTTTTTTTCTTGCGTAATGCTTACCATGTGGACTTCGCATAATGAAAGTGGTTCTCGTGGTCTGTGCATCAGTATACGACTGTGCATCATTTCTGATGGAAGCAGATTCACCCAAGCGGTTGTCTTTGCTAGTAAAAATGATTACCACTGAACCATCTGTTGGCCTAATATGTTCCAAAGTCGGTTGATTATCTAATACACTGAAACTATTTTTCTTCCATTCAAGCTTAAAAGTTAAAGGGAACCTCTATCTCCACATAATGACAATCAACGGAGAGCAATTAATCATACGTATTTCTGGTCATTGTAAAGCAGAAGAGTCACTAGGTTTTCTGGACGTCTCTAAGAGTTCCAACGTTATATTGAGAAATTCACTGTCTTCCTTTTCACATCAGTGTGGTGCAATGCACCCAAAACCTTGCAAAGCCTTGTAAGGATCGACACTGTGATGGAGGCACGCTTCCTATAGTTTCGATACACAAGAGTAAACTCACGGTGACAACTCTGCCGAGCTACAGTGAAAGGTATATTTCTAAAGTGCTGCTTTCACAGTGAGTCATGCAGTGCCGTACCGTGGAACTTCAAGCGAAATCGAATGAGGGCCGCATCACAGGCAGGTAAATGCTGACCCACAGTGCGGGGCAAGGATGTATTCTGTCAACGATTACTACGATACTCCGAGGCGTCATACCAGTCACTGCTCACTGGACTTGCACTTGTCTCATTAATAGACCGACCTTGAGATTGGAGTCACATTCTCTCACAGACCTTTTAGCAAACTGACATTACCGATAATTCTTTCTTTTTCTTTCTTTTAAGGCTTATCGTTCACTGAGTCAAAAGCTATTCTGTCTAGTGGTGATATATTTTGATGACTGGGGATCACACACTCGCTCTCTCCTATTCGCACAGCATGCCTACATCCTAAGGTAACATCATGCCTCAGTCAACAGCTTACAACAGAGGAGAAAGGAAATTTAAACAGTATCAGATCGCTGGGCCCTAACGAGCCTGTTTATGATGGCGGAAAAGAACAAATATTCATGGTTTACCACACACACACACACACACACACACACACACTGGAATATGCAACAAGACTGGTATGAAAGCTGAGTAGAATGACCTACGATGAGAGGAAAGGAAGCCCTATATCTGCTTACTTCTGAAGAAAGAGGAATAAGACGGAGCGTGATAACTATATATAAATTTCTATGAAGCCATGAAGACGCTACCACAGAAGAGATCTTATAGATAAAAGAAAATTCATAACAAGACAGCACACAAGGAAGTCAGGCAAATAAAGTATATGGAGGGTAGTGAGTGAGCATAACTTCGGTTCAATAAGTTGTGGACTGACGGAGCGAGCTGTAGCCAAGGTGCTTTCAAATTGGGCTTGAGTTGCCAGCGGTGTATGCAGAGGGGTGGGGGTCCGTCCAGGTCCTCATAAACAACTCGACAGAAGGATGGGCCTCATGCCTGAAAATGTTTGTTTATAGTGCTATAATTATGAGGGAAGTCAGGAGTCTACAAAACCGTGAAAACCTATAAAGTGTCCTAAAATAGTTCATCTAGTTAATTACGAGTTCGGTATACAGGACTGCAAAGAACAATAGATCCACTGGGTCCCTTCGAGGCTGTCGGTGACAGGAGAAGAGAGACCACAAAAAGAGAAGAAATACCTGGAAACCATATATCTCTGGAGGAGCAAATAAAACCATTTGTGGACTTTGGCCTCTTTCAAAGCGACACACTTGTCCATGGAATTTTAAATGCGAGAAATCATGGGACACTGAAGAAGCCTTATCATGACTACCATTTTGTAGGAATCACAACATGAAGGGGACTTGGGAGGTGGCCAAGCCTATCTCCAAAGCATCATGGCACGGCCGTTGACGAAACTCGGTTACTGGTCGGCATCAACACCTCCGTGAAGAACATGAACAAGGCGTTCTGAAACGTATCCACACCGTTTGCTGAACCCATACTGAAGTATTCAAGACCAAGGTCATCAACTCTTTTGAGACATACTGATCTACTGTGAAGTCTAACAATAACCATCAAAGACCGCGCCAAAAGCAAAGAACGTAGTCAAGAGAGAGAGAGAGAGAGAGAGAGAGAGAGAGAGAGAGAGAGAGAGAGAGAGAGAGAGAGAGAGAGAGAGAGAGAGAGAGAACCAAGGAATTACTGAATTTACGAGCGAGACAAAGAACAGAGACATGACTACAGTTTGTGTTTCTGAAACGATCTCATAGTTAAAGAACCATCACTTCAAAAATACGTAACGTGAAGTCAACAGCAGAGCAGTAGGAAAGACATGCATATTATCATACAGATTCTACGATAAACTGTGGATGCAAGAGGCGAGGCGAAGACACAATAAATGCTGTTAATGTAACAGAAAAAAAACCCAGTTTGATATTAAATAACAGGGGGTCCCACAAGTGCAAGGGAACTCTCTCTCTCTCTCTCTCTCTCTCTCTCTCTCTCTCTCTCTCTCTCTCTCTCTCTCTCTCTCTCTCTCTCTCTCTCTCATACACTCCTACGTCTCCATGAGACAGATAAACGTGACAGACAGAATGAGGGTGGGGAGGTTCGTCTTCAAGTGCCTCAAGGACACTCGTTATTACAGAATATCTCTGGGTTAGACATGGCGGACAGCACGACTCCTCACACATGAAGGTGAAACAGGTACATGAAACTGAAAACATGTTCCTCAACAAATAGATATGATAAAAGAATAATAATGATGTGTATTTCTACGATATCAATATGCAATACATAATCATATGAAAAAAAAATTCACAAATCACCCAAATCAACGTTAACATTTTATGTACATTCAAATATGAAAACATCAAAACATTGTGGATCAAGCGTCTTACAGCTTTCCAGATCAAAAACGTTTCAACACACCACTCGTATGTTGAATCTGATGTGACAACAGATAACATTGCTAAGAATTTGGGTGTGAACTCATACAAAATACACAATCATATGCTGGGACGTATCAAGGGGAAATAGCCCCTGTGGCAAGCACTGAAAATGCACTCCTGGCTTGATTAAAAATGTACATACAGTGGATGTATATAAAAATCATTTATTATTTATCATATTTTGTCGCTGTCTCCCGCGTTAGGGAGGTAGCACAAGGAAACAGACGAAAGAATGGCCCAACCCACCCACATACACATGTATGTACATACACGTCCACACACGCACATATACATACCTATACATTTCAACGCATACATATATATACATACACAGACATATACATATATGCACATGTACATAATTCATACTTGCTGCCTTTATTCATTCCCGTCGCCACACCACCACACATGAAATGACAACCCTCTCCCCACGCATGCGCGCGAGGTAGCGCTAGGAAAAGACAACAAAGGCCACATTCGTTCACACTCAGTTTCTAGCTGTCATGTGTAATGCACCGAAACCACAGCTCCCTTTCCACATCCAGGCCCCACAAAACTTTCCATATATATAGTGTAATTATAAACTGTTGAAGAGTTAAGCTAAACTTAAATTCATATAAACTCTTAAAGACTTAATGTTAAAGACTTATTTGATCAAAATTGTAACGGTAACGCAACAGACAGTAGCAAAATATTACTGTAGTTGAAAAGTTGGCGAGTTTCTTTTTTTATCTCAGAACCAAACCGTTAAAAATGTCAATCGGGTAACATATGTCAAAAACCAAACCTGTTGAGTGGCGCCCCCCTTCAAGTGGCGCCCAGGGCACCTGCCCTACCCGCCATACCCGAGATGCGCCACTGATCATATAGCATCATTCGCGCCAGATAATTTTTTTTTACGCGAATCAGTTATCGAGTTATAAAATCATATATTCTTATTCGTTTATCTCCCTCCGGAAAGTCATATTTCAAAAATCATCATATTAGTAAACGCCCTAACGTACGGTGCTTGTACTACGCTGGGTCTCGGCGTTTCTAATCTAACGGTCTGGAGTGGCCTTTAAAAATGACGTGATCAGGAGTCACACGGACGGCATCGTCGTGGACGTTATTTCTCCTCACAGCTGTGGGTGACATTTTCATAACTAAAGTCAGACTGTTTTAAGTTGTGGTTTGGAGGCGTGCTGATCCATTTATGAAGAGTTTCATACTGATATTTCAACGTGAACCACACACACACACACACACACACACACACACACCAGGCGAACTCAGCATATGTGAATTTGGGCGGGAGCTTTTTTTTCAAAGGCTCGAGAAACAACCACGCACCTCACAGAGATAAGGCCTCGAATGTGAAGGGGTGGGGGGAGACAGAGGAAAAATAACGTAGAATAGCCGAGGTATCATGAAAACTAGAAAGACAACAGGAGAAATGTATGACATCTTCCTTCAATATCATTCAGTACTATCGTCTACAGAGACATCGAGAAGCTTGGCCGACTTAACCACCTGAGAGGGGGCTGGGTCCATGTTCAGCAGTAGGGGTAGTGGGGCACGAGTGGAAGCAAGGCTATTTGTTGTTGGTTCATTACCGCTTGTCTTAGTATGTCTCACGATGGCACTGCTGCTGATACGGTCCAGTCATGGATGGAGGAGGCTGTTCAGGTGGTTCTGCAAGGCGCTGTAGCCAAGGAGAGATAACGTTAATACGAAGGACAGAGTCCTCAGCTTAATTTCTATCAAGACAGTAGTACTACGTCCGTTAGGGTATGCGAGATGCGTTAAACACTTATATAAAGTCCAGTGGGAAGCCACTGGTGAGGGAGCGGAAGGCAGCGTCACTCCTACGATAGCATACTACAGTTCACACGACAACCTGAGTGAGACTACGAGCCAGTTTGTTTATAGACTGACCCTTCCGACTGTGCATCTATCACTGTTGAACCTCAACCGATAGTGAAGACTGACTGAATTATTTAAGAATATCTGCACAGTCAACAGTTGTTGATAAGGGTACTTATCATCTCACAGTTAAAAAATAAGACCACTTACGTATATTTTCATATAAAAGGTTAACTCAATTTGAAAATGTACAACTGTGTATAAAATGTATCACATTGGTTTCATTCCTTACGACTCGTACTCTACACACCTTTCCAGTATATGGACCACATTTAACGGCTAAGTGACACTTTTCAAAGCTTAAAGGTTGGTCTCCTGTCATCAACCACATTTGAGTCAGCCTAGCTTCTCTGATTCCCAGCCTTGCCAGAGCCAATTCCATCTGTCGCCTGTAACCCAACCGCCAAGGTCTTCTTTCACATCCCGCACTTCCTTGTTGCTAGTTTGTCTCCACTGTACCTTCTAGATGATACGCACACAGCCCCTGCCGATGTGGGGGGGGGGGGGTTCATATCGCTGTACGGTGAGGATAACGAGCCTCCAGAGGGACAAGAACCGTGAGGAAGAACCCAGACGAGTGTGGTAAGCCATCATCAACATAACGTTAAGTCAGTCTTAGATTTCTCTGACGGCTTGCAACGCACTACTGACAGTATCAGGTTATACCATAGCTTTGTGGTTCTCCACCCAGCATCTCGAAGTAGTCTGTAAGAATCTCTGTTTACTACCGTGTGGGCTCTGTCGACTTCAGGCCATGCCATTTGTGATATATTGCTCTCCTTGCTGCGCCAAGCGTTGGAACTCTGTGCCATGCCTTTCCTACCACCTATGACCAGCAGCCTCCGAAATCCTCCTGAATGATCCATAACCTGTTTTTTTATCTTAATTATATATGGCCTGTACCACGGAGGAGCACAATCAATGTTACAACAGAGTCCTCATTGTGGATTTAGGTAAATCAAGGGCGAAGGAATGTGTCGTCCAGAACATCAGCAGAGAATGTGAAGTACTCACACATCCCTTCACACTACACAGAGGATGTGAATCACTCACACATCCCTTCACTCTACAACACAGAGGAAGTGAAGTGATTTCATACCCCTTTACAGTACACACCATTACACCTTAAATTTACATCACGTCTAATAGTGGCTTTTGATTAAAAAAAATCTATATCGTAAACTTGTCAGTATGAGTGCTAGATGCTCGTTAAAAATATCTATCTATAACCTTCGCGTCTTCCAGCACTTTCTGCATCCCACAGTATACTTCTGGTTGTGTGTTTTATCTGAACAGATCATAACGCGTGAACCTCCCCGCTCCCCGTACACGCCTCTCCCACGTAAGGCTTGACATGAACCTCTGAGTTCTGTACACCTTAAGTAACTTTCAACCCTCTCATGTCAGACCCTGGGCTACGCCAACCCCTCACCATATCATGTCAGGGCCCAGATTTCTGACCCCCCTCCCTCGCTCCCCCCCCTACCAATCTTCCCCCTCCAGCTGCCAGTTGCCAAGCGTGCCAGCTACCATAGCCTCACGGCACTTAATACCTCGTAGTGTTTGCCTCTGCTTGGACTACAGGCAATAAGCAACCCGGCCAACACCCTTCTCAATGAGCTGCAGACTTGATGTCATCCCTTACCCCTTCAGCACGACGGTACGACCCGTGGGGTACTAAGGGTACGACCCTTGAGCAAGACGGCAGGAACATTTTGATTACGACGGTACGATCCTTGGGCAATACGGAGCGACCATTTGATCATGACGGTACGACCCATGAGTACAACGGTGAGACTCAGCCTTGAGTACGAGGATACGACCCTTGAATATAAAACAGTGCGACCTTTGGGAACGACGATACACAAAGGCACGACCCTTGAGCAAGATGAACACGACAGTACGACCTTTATGTATGAGGGTACGATCCTTGAGCATAACCGTACAATTCTTGCTCACAAAGGTAAAAAAATAAAAAATAAAAAAATCCTGAGCACGAAGGTATGACTCCTGAACACGATGAGGACAACCTTGAACACAATACACGATGAGGACAACCTTGAACACAATGGTGCGACCCTTGAGCACGACGGTACGATTCCTCAGCAGTGTGATGGTACAATCCTACTCATGGCCTTGAGCATGACGGTACGATCACTAATCAAAACGGTACGACCCGCAGCTACGACGGCCTGACCTTTGACCTAACGAGTGCATCCTCTCCAAAGGCCTAGTTATGCAACAACTGAAAACGTCTTAGCTGTCACCCCTAACATGTTGGCACTCTACTACCAGAAAGCATTTGACGCTATCACATACAAAGCTGGAAAAGAAAATGGATCCTCAGGCAGGTTTAATGGGGGAAGACTCCTTCGATGCACAGATTACCTCGGTGGAAGGAAATAGAATACGGAACGCATGCCAGAGGAGTCTTCTCAAAATGGGTTGGGGTCACCAGGGTGCTGCAAGGCTCAATTCTGTCACCACTTCCCTTGATCAATCTAATCTGGGGGATAAACCTTCTAACATGTTAAAACTGATGATCGATATCATTTAACAAGCCTGAAGTGAGGGGGCAAAATCTTCACGCAGACCTAAGCTGAGGGGAAAACACGATTAGACTGAGGGCCTAACCCTTCAAGAAGGATTAAACTGAGGGCCAAAATCTTCTAACAGACCTAAATTGGGCGGATAAATCTTCAAAGAGGCCAAAAAATGGGGCTAAATCCTTTAACAAACCTAAATTGAGGGCTAATCATTCTAACATGCCTGAACCTTCTCTGAAAGGATCAAATGACGACCAAACCTTTCAACTGGCCTAACTGAGGGTAACAAATCTTTTGATAGGCTCAGACTTGAGGAGGAGAGAGTGGAGGTGCTTTTACGAATGGGAAGACGTACCTCCATTTTCTTATATTTAAAAAAATCCTACAATGACTATTACCGAGTAAGGCAGTGGAGGAAAAATGAAAATAACAACCATCAGAGTGCTACACGAGATCGCCAGAACAGACAAAACATACACTTCAGTCAGACTCGAAAAAAATGCACGACTCAAAATGTATTATGAAAGCAAGGCCATTGTCACAGATCACGGCTCGGCTATTTCCGACAGTTAGAGAGGAAAAAAAAAATGTGAAAACCATAATACAGTTCAATAACAGGTTCTAATAAGGCGAGGTTGAGACCGCTCCCTGGGCACAGACGTTCCTACTTCCAGCTCACAATCCTGAGCGTACCCTCTCTCTCTCTCTCTCTCTCTCTCTCTCTCTCTCTCTCTCTCTCTCTCTCTCTCTCTTATACACACACACACACACACACACACACACACATACATATATATCTTTCTTTCAAACTGTTCGCCATTTCCCGCGTTAGCGAGGTAGCGTTAAGAACAGAGGACTGGGCCTTTGAGGGAATATCCTCACCTGGCCCCCTTCTGTTCCTTCTTTTGGAAAAAAAGAAAAAAAAATATATGTGTATATATATATATATATATATATATATATATATATATATATATATATATATATATATATAGAGATGCTCTGTGGAAGGTATTAAGAATATATGGTGTGGGAGGCAAGTTGTTAGAAGCAGTGAAAAGTTTTTATCGAGGATGTAAGGCATGTGTACGTGTAGGAAGAGAGGAAAGTGATTGGTTCTCAGTGAATGTAGGTTTGCGGCAGGGGTGTGTGATGTCTCCATGGTTGTTTAATTTGTTTATGGATGGGGTTGTAAGGGAGGTAAATGCAAGAGCCCTGGAAAGAGGGGCAAGTATGAAGTCTGTTGGGGATGAGAGAGCTTGGGAAGTGAGTCAGTTGTTGTTCGCTGATGATACAGCGCTGGTGGCTGATTCATGTGAGAAACTGCAGAAGCTGGTGACTGAGTTTGGTAAAGTGTGTGGAAGAAGAAAGTTGAGAGTAAATGTGAATAAGAGCAAGGTTATTAGGTACAGTAGGGGTGAGGGTCAAGTCAATTGGGAGGTGAGTTTGAATGGAGAAAAACTGGAGGAAGTGAAGTGTTTTAGATATCTGGGAGTGGATCTGTCAGCGGATGGAACCATGGAAGCGGAAGTGGATCATAGGGTGGGGGAGGGGGCGAAAATTTTGGGAGCCTTGAAAAATGTGTGGAAGTCGAGAACATTATCTCGGAAAGCGAAAATGGGTATGTTTGAGGGAATAGTGGTTCCAACAATGTTGTATGGTTGCGAGGCGTGGGCTATGGATAGAGATGTGCGCAGGAGGATGGATGTGCTGGAAATGAGATGTTTGAGGACAATGTGTGGTGTGAGGTGGTTTGATCGAGTAAGTAACGTAAGGGTAAGAGAGATGTGTGGAAATAAAAAGAGCGTGGTTGAGAGAGCAGAAGAGGGTGTTTTGAAATGGTTTGGGCACATGGAGAGAATGAGTGAGGAGAGATTGACCAAGAGGATATATGTGTCGGAGGTGGAGGGAACGAGGAGAAGAGGGAGACCAAATTGGAGGTGGAAAGATGGAGTGAAAAAGATTTTGTGTGATCGGGGCCTGAACATGCAGGAGGGTGAAAGGAGGGCAAGGAATAGAGTGAATTGGAGTCATGTGGTATACAGGGGTTGACGTGCTGTCAGTGGATTGAATCAGGGCATGTGAAGCGTCTGGGGTAAACCATGGAAAGCTGTGTAGGTATGTATATTTGCGTGTGTGGACGTGTGTATGTACATGTGTATGGGGGGGGGGGGTTGGGCCATTTCTTTCGTCTGTTTCCTTGCGCTACCTCGCAAACGCGGGAGACAGCGACAAAGTATAAAAAAAAAAAAAAAAAAAAAAAATATATATATATATATATATATATATATTTGAGAGAGAGAGAGAGAGAGAGAGAGAGAGAGAGAGAGAGAGAGAGAGAGAGAGAGAGAGAGAGAGAGAGAGAGAGAGAGAGCTATTCACACACCACCTCACCTAGTTCTGACAGAGTCGTGACGTCGTCATGCTCACCACCGATGATGGCAACATCCACAGAGTGTCCGCCCACGGGATTAATTTTCCGTACGTAACACAAGCCTGCCTTTATCCCTACGTCCAGCGAACATCAAGTTAGCGAACCTGACCTACCTTTACGCAATAACCGGTGGAGTAGTCATGCAACTGGATTATAATCTGTATTTGATAGAAATTTGTTACTGAGGTATAATGTTTGTTTTTCTTTGCTTACTTTTGTTTTTAGCCTCTCTCTCTCTCTCTCTCTCTCTCTCTCTCTCTCTCTCTCTCTCTCTCTCTCTCTCTCTCTAAGACCGTGGAAGTATTGACGAAGTATTCACATATCGAAAGTTTCTCATCCACTGAAAGAGGGAATGACTCTCACACCTGACTCCACGGGTCTCAGTGGTCCTGTGGCTAGCGTTCCTGACCATGATGAGTCAGCAAGGGCCCGGGCCGCCTAGGGTCAAGTACGCATGTCGGTCCTCACATACCATATCCCCTCGAAACAGGTCATAAATGGGTTCCTGCCTTAGGGTGGTATATATACGTGTATGTGTGTGTGTGTGTGTGTGTGTGTGTACACAGTAGTAAAGACATTATTCATACTAGGTTGAGACGAGGCAACACGAGTGTAGAACTCCCTCCCCGTAAGACACAAAGCAGTAGTCCCTTGCATGGAGAGGTAGCGGAGTGATGCATGAGGATGACTAAGCGAGGTGAGCCAGAGCAATCGAGCGGGAAAGGTGCATCAGCAGCAGCGGTGGTGCGCGGCTGGCCCCCAGGCGGACCCGCTCTCGCCTCCACCGTACTGCACAAGGCCAGCAAGCCATGGACACCACACGTGACGATGTGACGGAAGAAAGTAAGTCGGTATCTCGCTCTAACATGGTTAAGCTGTTCGCTATGTATCCTCCGGAATGTATACAATTAATGAGGACTCCTCCGGTGTGTCACTGTATGCGTTTTAAGGTCATATACATTCTTGTTTGAAGGGACAATCATTCATAGGAGAAAATATGATGAGAAGTTGAGAAAAAAAATAGACATGAATAAGGTGTATGTATTAAAAAGATAAGATGATTAATGTTAAACTAGAGCGGAGGTATGACTAGCCAGCCTAGCGCAGGATGCGAGATGGTGCCGGCCATCACCCACCCCTCAGTCAGGGCGACAGTAACGAAGCTGAAGGGTAGAGAGTCCTACACAAACTGTAACCAGTCACAGCCTTTCCCTCGTGAAGGCCTCTGTTCCGTTGGTGGTGGTGGTGGTAATCTCAAAACAGCATCGAAGTCCTTAAGAGTCGCGGGACTGCCAGTGGTGAAGTGCGTAATCGAGGACATTTTTTTTTTTACACGAAAGTGTGTTGTCTAAAGTGGTAGGGATCAAGACGACAAAAGGGCCGGTATGACGCATGTCTGGTACTGTGTCACGGTAACCAGAAGGTAGCATCATGGTCAAGGACGAAGTCTATTCAAATAGCCTGAGCGTTACCATACGGTGGGTGAAGAAGCACTGGCAACATTTTACCGAGGAACCTCCCTACTCTGCGCACGGGTAAACACACACTAAGGTCTCTTCGGGAGGGTCAGGGTGCGTGACCACCACAACAACTTATGATCTCCGTTAATGACGACCTGATCTATAAATAAATGAAATAAATCCGATCTGAACGTTCTGTTCATGATAAACTTATCAATGACGTGGGCAGTAACCACGCGACGTGTAAAGATCAAGACAAAAACGCAGAGAAGTGCTCACGCAAATGGATGATGAAATGGGAAAAGGGTGGGGGGAAAAGGGGACCATATTGTGAATCCCACTTTGGCGGGAACAAACCATCAACCGGTGGTGGGAACCTTGGCGGCGACAACATCCCCGGTTTATCACTCTAAAAAATCCCGTAATGATGGCCACGAGTGAGGCAAGTTACATTTTGGTCAGTGATACAAACATCATGTATACACAACAAGCTGCAGGATTCCTTGTGTAAGCCAAAGTCCTACGTCAAAAGAACAGTAAAGGAGACAAACTCTCTACTGGCAAATAGTACATCACTCAAGTATATGAATAAGGAAATATTCAACAAGCAGTTCACAATCTGTATTTCATAAAATTAGGATATGCCTCTCAAGTTTCTTCACCACACTTAAAGAAGCACAAAGAGCAAACAGAGAAATTCCAGAGGAGGAACGCAAAAATGGTATTAAAAAAATATCAAAGGGAAAGCCAAGAGGTCTAGAATTTGCCCAAAATGGAAGAGAGTAGAGTAAACGGTGACCTGATCACAATCTTTACGATTTTCAGTGATGGCGTGGAAGTGATCAGTTCTTCAAAAGATGTAGGAATAGAACAACCAGAAGCCATAATATGAAATAGCGAAACAATAAAAAGGATGTAAATCAGTTCTAAAAAGTGGATGAATGACAACCAGTGAAAGCGAAAACTATACAGAAGTTTTAAAAGGTTGTATAATTGTAAAGACAGCTCAGGGGACGTACAAGAGTGTACACCCCCCCCCCCGTACGGTGCAAATGGGTTAATACAACATAAAGGCGAAAACCTGTTAGTCAAGTATCATGCCACATGTTGTTAGTCCACTGTCGTTTCGTGGTAATATCCTCATCATTGTTAACAGTCAGCCGAGCAAACCCTTCCTTCTATCACCCTTCCTTCTATCTCGTAACCCGTGTTTCTCCTATCTCTATGTCCTCTCCATCTTTATTCTGTTTCTCCAATCTCTATGTCCTCTCCATCTTTATTCTGTTTCTCCTATCTCTATGTCCTCTCCATCTTTATTCTGTGTTTCTCCTATCTCTATGTCCTCTCCCTCTTTTATTCTGTGTTTCTCCTATCTCTATGTCCTCTCCATCTTTATTCTCAGTTCCATTTATACCCGACTGTTCCTACTATTTTATCATCAACATTAGTGATGCCATTCTTCTGCCTCTCACACACAAACCTTTTCCAACAATCATCTTGGCATCATCAACTCCGTCCACTATGTATATTTTCCTCTAGTTCCTCTTCTACTGGCAGGCTCTGCTGCTGCTCCCGACAACATCACGAGTCATAACCCTGTTCTATATATATACCCTCACTACCTACCTGATTCCTACAGACTAACACTGAACCTTTAGCTTTTTAACCCAGCCTGAAGTGAACCAAAAATGAAGTCACTAAACCTCCAGTGACCAGTTATAGGTTCACTCCACTGACTTCAGTTACTGGTTCACTTCAGGCAAGGTTCAAGAAATAAAAGGTTTCGAGTTAGTCAGCAGCATTCAGATTGGCAGCGACGATGTATAAAGCAGTGGTAAGGCCCGTGGTATCGGGAGCAGCAGCAGCTAAGCCAGCCAGTATCCATAATTTACGGCGTACCACTCTTCCCTTTCTGTTCACCATCTTAACCTTTTTTTCTTTTCAATCGTTTACGTCTTTTATACCTCCGTTACAGCGCATAATGATAAAATCATTGACCACAACAGCGTGACCCTCGGGTACGATTACCTGACCTTTGACATAACCCTTAAGGGTCAGGGTCAAAGAACTAGCCATCAGGGCCAAAGGGTCGTGGCTACAGTGTCGTGTTCTGAGTGTGGTAGGTACAGCAAGACACACCTTCCGTATGGCACATATATGATAACAATAATAATAATAATCATAATAATAATAATAATAATAATAATAATAATAATAATAATAATAATAATTATAATCCCAAGTGAACGATGTGGATACAACAGAAATCACAATATGATCCTTATACTGAAGAAGGTGTGTTCCAACCGTCTACCTACCCCCTTCAGGTGCCCCCCCCCCCAGGTCACCGCAACCTGTTGCATTCTTCCTGCGGCAGTCACATGCAACGAGGACTTACAAGCCGCTTCAAAACACGAATCAACCTCACCACTAGTCACATATATTACACAGGTTGTCAAATAAAATGTCAATTAACACACACACACACACACACAACACACATACACAGGTCATAACCAGAAACCATGCAAGAAACTTCTGAGAAAAAATGGACAGTACTTTTATGGCAACAGAGTACTGGATGAACAGAATAACCTAAGTGATGATATTGTAAATCTTAGGGTAAAAAAAAAAATCTTAAAAGTTGTATCCGAGTCGAAAAAAAATCGAGCTGGGGGTTCCACGTTTGTAAAAACCCCTCCCCTACATTACAAATATATGCTTATAACTACTTTATATGTACACGACAAAATGGTTTAATTAAATTGCACTAAGTCCGCTATGCTTTCAACACAACTATAACAAAACTGGTCGCTAAAAATCCTACAAAAGCTAAGCATCTGGCCAGTGATTCAAACAGCCACGGTCCCCAGCATAACCGACCGACTGAACAAAGGGTTTCGAAACACGGACGGTATTTTTTTTTTTTTTTCCAGTCGACATGACAATAGGACGTTTGGTGGACATCGTCCAACGTTCAGGCGGCTTTGAAAAGTCAGGAGAACGCGCTTAGATGAATATAAATAGTACTAGATAATAAGCGCTAAGAGAATGACAATAATTTTCCGCTTATGAGAGTTCCAATGAACGCAAGAAACTCAGCCCTGTAACAATGAAGTGTTTGTGCATATGATAGCTCTCCCTCCCCTTAACCCCAACCATTATAATATTACAGCCTTTATGCATGGCACTCATGCGTGGGAGAGGCAGATGAACACGAGAGAGAGAGCTGATGCACGGTCCACTCAAGCTACAACGAAAAGCACGTTCACGGTGTACATACACGTTCAACTACCCACCTAAATACCCACCTCTAGTGTTCACTGCCCAGTCAATACCAAGTACGGACAAAAATGTTTATCTGCACAGGTGTGCTGGAAACCACCTCACTGGGACGGGCACATACGGACACACCCAACCACACAAATACCTCAACACACACCAGTTCACACATTCATCCACATGCACACACCCAAAAACTGCCCAAACGCACTCCTACTTGCATGAAAGAAAAATAAGAGAAAACATATTAAGTGAATGAAGCCAAAGACAGCAAATGTTGAGAAACCTTGGAATGAATCAGCCTACGTCACGCAGCAACCACCGGACACCTTGGTACAGCAGCACCGAGTGAGAACGTGACTCAGTAATACACACACACACACACACACACACACACACACACATATATATATATATATATATATATATATATATATATATATATATATATATATATATATATATATATATATATACGCACAAGTTCGTCCACAGCCATTGAGAAGGTAACGCCAAGCTATAATTAGTTTGGCAAAAAGGGGGTACAACTTCTAAGCAACAGAACAGGTGATGCTCACAAATAAGCGAGTGTGACGCTGGGGACATGACGGTGAAGTTACACAAAAAGAAGCAGCAGGACGTGTTTAGAACAGAGGCTGGGTAAGGTGCTTTGTGTGGAGATTTATTTTTCTATTGATCATAATACACCAGTCCCCCCAACCACCAAGAATAAAAAAAAAAAAATAATAGGGCGTTTCAAGTTAGAACAAGATACAGCCTTCGATACAACACCCACACATACTCAACCTGTGCCCAGTAAGTTATAAACATGGTCTTTATTTATGCTGAAGGCTCCAGTCACGAACAAAAGTCCTCACCAAGGTCGGGCCTTAATAGAAATATAGAGAAAATTAAGAAAGGAAAAAAGAAAAGATATAGAAAAGTATTTCTACACTTACATGCTTCTTACTTTTACACTCCAAACACTTAAAATGATTGCCAATTTGAGGTCTATTTCTCCATAATGCCACTTCCACACACAAAATGTTTCTAGTGCATTCCGTCAAAAGTCATCCAAGTATGACACGACATCTATCCATGATTTCAGTAATGAAATCATAAGATTGAACATGTAGCATTTCATGACACACTAACCTGTCTTTACAGCGTGTGCCTGATTCACAACTGGGTGAGAAATCAAAGACTAAGTATGACAGCTTAATCATCTATGCCACGATTCGGCAAATATTTTTTGAATGAAAAATACCAAAAACAAATCTACGAACCACCAACCTCCCATGTGAAAACCGAGGACGCTGGTTTTCGAATTATGTGAAAATCAGTACAAGTTGGGATTGGTGGGGTAAGGCCCAGGCTTCTTGACGGAATCCATGCCCTGGGACAACGATCTCTTCCCGCCTTGCCCCTCCATCCTTACGCCGGGCCAGGAGCGAGGGACAACGTGATGCCAGAGTACCTACTTCTCAAGGTGATGAGACTCGGGTACATTGTAGCATCAGACCGGCAACTGTACCATGATACACCTTTTTCAGTTAAACCGAGAGAGTAGGAAAAATAAACTGCGTATTTCAGGAAAGTTATGAATAATTTCTAACTCAAGAAACCTATTTAACAAATTTTTCACTTCCAGAACAAACACCACCACAAGCAGACAACTACCCAGCGTGACGACCTTCATCATATGCTATCGCATTACTCTTCCACAAAACAAATACTGTTAGTTCCTTACAATATATGACTCATTTCTACAAGTATATTTGCCGGTGAATCAAACTTTGCGGAATTTTTCCTACCCGACGCAACGTTCCTTAACCCTGAAGATCTTGGAAGTTCGGAGACTGACGGTGGAGCTGACGTCTAGATGGGCAGCATCATCACTCACCAACATTCCATCTTTTGGCAACGTAAGATGATATTTACGCAGGAAAGTACAGAGCATCGAAGGTCCAGGTGTTGCACCTTTTCACAAAATTTTCACCTAGTACCTAAAACGCGGGTTTGTTGCTTGCACTAGTACCTAAAAGGCGGGTTTGTTACTTGCACTAGTACCTAAAACGCGGGTTTGTTGCTTGCATATCAGAGAAAATAAGTGCATCATTTCACTCACGCTTCTCAAACTTCAATCAAAAATCAGTGCACATGTCAGTGACAAGTGATTAATCCAAATAGCCCATGAAGAATTTTTCAATGTTAACTTTCAAAGCACGGATATCTTGGGATGAGGTGGTGTAGTGTGGTACAGGGCGCACCTGAGCACCAGACATTCTGACTCGAGTGAGGACAACATCGAGCTGGTTGTTGTGAATCGATTATACAACAGAAATAGTGATCGCATCACGAAAATGTTTAAAGATACCCTTATCACAGTTTATATATATATATATATATATATATATATATATATATATATATATATATATATATATAAAAACGGCAGGAGGCTGAGCCAACTCCCTTGTTCAAAATTTGAACATGGGCCCATGTAATTCACGGGTAAAGATGCCAACCTACTTCACTACAAAAGCCCATTCAGTTAAAAGGCAAATGGGTGATCTGGCTTGGATTACTGTTCACCATGTGAAGAAACAACGGCTGCTAATCATGCTGACAGCTAACCTCTTTGCCTCTGAAGCAATGTGTTTCTGGTTTTGCTGTATGTATTAATCGGATAATCGGATAATCATGATAAATGACCAATGGACTTTTACAAAAAAAAAAAGTTCACAGTAAAGTATTATCATAAGTTTTTGCATCTAGTTGCTTATAAGCTGTTTTACCTGTTTCTTAAATCAACTTTTGGCATGATCTAGATGTGTTTTGTATTTCAAGAACCAAGATCAAGAAACCTTCAAGGTAGCAGAACCAATTTTCTATTGCTCTAAGGTAAGAGAGTTTTATTTTTTCTCCTTTCCTATCACAAAATTCCATTCCTGATGCCTTAACCTTTAGCAACATTAGGTTAAGTCATAAAACTTATATCCCTTTCCATCTGACATGCATTTGTAGCTTTTGGAGAAGCCTCAATGAAATATATTCTGTTTTGCAAGAACTTGTCTTCCTGTAAATTGTACAAGTGGAGGAGAAAGCAATAAGAGCACCTACCTAACTTCATTGAGATTTTTGCCATATGACAGAAAGAGGATATAAAGAGATTTTGTTTAAAGCAATGCTAGCACCTGGCATTAACCTAATATCTTCCATGGTTCAGAATGCTGATGTCTTCTACAGCCATATACTTACTAAATGTCACTGCTTCGATTATCCGACACTTCATTTAGCTTCATGACCAGTTTTCTTGTAAATATTTCATTGCTTACTGCACTTTAATTTCTAAACTCTTTATGAAGAACATTACAGTCTTCCCACCTTCTCAGACTAGCATTTTTGTAGGGTGCCATTTTGTTATATTCACAGATCCAATGCATCAGTTTCTTAAAGTACATGAGACTTCTAAGATATTTTCCTTGAGGCCTACTACCTGTTAACCCTTCTTAAAATGGGCATGCAATTAACGCTCAGAGAGGATGGATGAACAAAAATTTATCCACAAGGCAGTGTATTATGAGCAATTTTTTCCTACTTTGCCTTTTTGTTTTACCTTCCTTGACTACCTTGTATTGGTGCTTATTATATGCAACGGTGTGAGCTTCATATAATTAGTGGCAAGTGGGTTAGCCTGGTGGTGGTTACTAATTACTGAGCATACCTCATTCAGGCGAACACTGGTTATGAATACCTACGAGTCATTTGCATAGGGTGAGCAAAAGCTGCTGCTTGCTCACCAAATGAGGCTGAACATAGCATTGGTGGATGTATTTTCAAAATGTATCATAATATTCGAGGGTCACTGCCTTAAAAAGAAAGTTTATCATCCTTAAAAACCTACATTTTTTGGTTCTTGTTTATGTTAATTGATTCTGTGTTCTCCGTGGGATTTCTTTACATGTCAATACTTCTTATTTTTCAAGTTCTCTCCTTCACTAATTTCTCGTCTTTTCTTTACCATTCTTTTCTCATCATTCATTGTTTTCTTTCTCTTGGCATCCTCAAATTTACATTTTTCTTATCAGATATTAACTATTCTATCAATTTGGCTTTACCTCATATAAAATACTGTTGTATTTGAAAACATCATTCCAGTTTGTTTTTGCAATTACACCATTTATCATGCCCCATTTTGTTTAAATGCTGATGTCCTCGATTACT
Source organism: Panulirus ornatus (assembly GCF_036320965.1). NCBI lineage: Eukaryota > Metazoa > Arthropoda > Malacostraca > Decapoda > Palinuridae > Panulirus > Panulirus ornatus. The sequence continues at coordinate 4,035,197 of NC_092231.1, forward strand.
GTGTTATACTTATTTTCATCCACTTCCATATCATTCACAGCTGTTACTTCCATAATATTATAATTTTGAGAGGAAATACTGTAGTTGAAGTGAAGGATTTCAAATGAAGAATCTGTAGTTATGAATTATAAAAGTATTGCAAATTCATTCTTAAAGGAATGCATTCTTCTTATTCAATCATCTTCAGTCTATGCCAGATAATGAAACATCACTGTAACAAATCTTATACATTTTTTAAAAACCTAAATTTTCATCACAAAATACTAAGACTTTTTTATGTCAGGTAGGCTTAGAAATGCAAGAAAACTGGTTAAATTCAGATATTTTTTCAAGAAAGGATGACTTATCTTAGGAAATGCCAACAAAAACTAAATACAGTGAAGGAATTTAGTAACCACATTCACTCATTACACAGACTGTCTGCACTACTACAAATATAATCATGCATGTTGTCTGCATCTGAATTATACCCTCTTCCAGTTTTATCTCAATGTCAACCTATAATTTAGCAAACCACCCTTGAGCGTAAACCATAACATTAATGAAGCCAATTTTCTCTTCAAAAGTGAGACAAATGTAATTATCAAGTCTACGATCAAGTCAACTAAACCGATAAATTTCTTCGTTTTGAGAAATGCTGTAAAGCTTCGGGTTACTGAAATAGATTTCATGTATCATTTATAAACCATATTAGTATAACTCGACGTCAATCTGGTATTTACTTCCATGGCTCGTTATTTAAAGGTTAAATATGTAGTGTTTCACCATTTTGGTATATGTACCCTGGAAGCCCTGCCCTACCTCGACCCTCCCTACCACCGATGGAACATTAAAGGAAACCAACTGTCTCGTCACGTGAGAGACAAATGTAATTACCAAGAGCCTACGATCAAGTCAAAGTAAACTGGTAAAATCCGTTTCGGTAAATGGCGTAAAGCTTTAGGTTACTAAGATAGGTTTCATACATCATATATAAACCAGATTTGTATAAGTCGACGGCAATGACGTACGTACTTCCGTGGTCCGTGTCATTCAAATGTCAAGTATATCGTATATCACTACTTTGGAAAATGAATCATCAACCAAAATAATAATCAAATACTTACAGTTGCTGTTGCGTCATAGGAGGAACCTACATAACACACCTATATAATACTGGAAATCGAAAACGGTGCACTAACACACAATAACAACATTTCCTTCATAAATGACGAGATACCTACGTTTGGGGTGTCTTCGGCATTCGTCCACATAAGCTACAGCGAAGAATTAATGGCTGAGAACATCAACACACCCACTTAGCGTGACAGGTTAGACTCCTTTGATCTCCGCTCGACAACATCGTCTGCATTTACGGTGTATTTTTACGACATCTGTTGAGGAAAAATAGTACTATCGTAGTGACATTTTGTCAAATTACTTCCCTTGTCAAGACATTCGAAGTTTCATACTATGTTGCGCTTCTGCTTATGATATTACGCTTCACTTCACCAAGTGATGAATATTATTGACTTATTAATATAAACACAATAATATGAATAAGTTGGTATCTCATTCTCCATAGAAAATGTGGAACAGCTGATCATGTAAACAAACCGGTATGTGTGGAGTTTGTTGTCATGCTACAACCTCACATTTATTAGTACCTGTTTAATGACAAATATATTTGTGACTGGTTTGAGAATAAGAGTGGCTTGCTTACGGTGATTTTAATCAGGGGTCATTCAGTGAAGGAAAGGTAAGTTTGTCTTGTGATAACCGATTATCAGCTTGAGACTGAATTGATTTGATTTGATTTTGGTAAAGGAAACGAAGTTCAGATGTAAATAATTCAACAAGGATTTCACATACAGGATTTATAAAAACATATTACCAATGTGGTCCTCATGATACATTCAGCTTTATTGATATAGTAAAAATATCAAGTACAAAATTGCAATTGAACTAGAAATATAATTATTTCGAAATGTCTGACAAGGTAATTTTTCACTGTACGGATCTACGTGTTCTCGATGAAAGATTTTGAAGAAAGTTAAATCTAGGAATTCCTCGCAGTGTGCAGAGTGTGGCATTGTAGGTGTAGCATCAAGTACAGTCAATTTTAAGTCGTAAATTCGGAGCAGCTGTAAGATTGAGGAAATTGTGGGGTAAAAACATTATACCAGCAGTTTAGAGGGTAATAAATGCATTGTTGATATCGTTAAACTTCAGCAACTAGGAAATTAACAGGAGGAGCACCTCTGGTGTCCTGAGGTCATTTTCCTATGAGAAGAAGAGTGGCAATTGTGTGGACAGCTGAAAGAAATAATCACATGGCACTTATTCAGATGCTACAAAGCTATAGTTGGATTGTAAGTCAATATACAAACTGGTTCAGGCTGTAATACAAGAAAACTTTGCTGTAGGGTCCAGATAAGCCTAATTTCCTCTAGTAACCAATAATTCTGAAAGATTTCCAGTGTTACTCAGGGCCCTTTAAAGGTTCCTGCAGCCTAAGGTTATGCTACTTCCATTGGCAGAGAAATGTAGACTCCTTTTGATTGAGAAATTCCTTGACAAGTCTATATTCCCATGATACTGTCTTCCCAAAGTTGACTTTTTCACTCACCGTGTTACCTTGAGCAGGTGAAGTTCAGTAACACAAGCATATATCTTTACATCACAAAATTATCACCATTAGATATACAATTTGTGTCAACACAATACCTCTGCAATTTAACCAATATATAACTTTACATCCCACGTATTCCCTGCATGTCATAGAAAGTGACTAAAGGGAGCAGGAGGCGGGAAATTCTCCCCTTCAGTTTTTCTCTTCCAAAAGAAGGAACAGAGAAGGGGACCATGTGAGGATTTTTCCTCTTAGGCTCAGTCCTCTGTTCTCAACACTGCCTCGCTAATGCAGGAAATGGGAGCGTTTAAAAATGTGTGGAAGGTGAGAACATTATCTCGGAAAGCAAAAATGGGTATGTTTCAAGGAATAGTAGTTCCAACAATGTTATATGGTTGGGAAGTGTGGGCTATAAATAGGGTTGTGCGGAGGAGGGTGGATGTGTTGGAAATGAAATGTTTGAGGACAACATGTGGTGTGAGGTGGTTTGATCGAATAAGTAATGAAAGGGTAAGAGAGATGTGTGGTAATAAAAAGAGTGTGGTTGAGAGAGCAGAAGAGGGTGTATTGAAATGGTTTGGTCACAAGGAGAGTATGAGTCAGAAAAGATTGACTGAGGATATATGTGTCAGAGATGAAGGGAACGAGGAGAAGTGGAAGACCAAATTGGAGGTGGAAGGATGGAGTGAAAAAGACTTTGAGCGATTGGGGCCTGAACATGCAGGAGGGTGAAAGGCGTGCAAGGAATAGAGTGAATTAGAACAATGTGGTATACCGGGGTGGACGTGCTGTCAATGGATTGAACCAGGGCATGTGAAGAGTCTGGGGTATACCGTGGAAAGTTTTGTGGGGCCTGGATGTGGAAAGAGAGTTGTGGTTTTGGTGCATTTTACATGACAGCTAGAGACTGAGTGTGAACGAATGTGGCCTTTGTTGTCTTTTCCTAGGGCTACCTCGTGCGTATGTGGGGGCAGGGGGTTGTCATTTCATGTGTGGCGGGATGGCAATGGGAATGAATAAAGGCAGCAAATATGAATTATGTACATGTGTATATATGTATATATCTGTGTATGTATATATAAGTATACGTAGAAATGTATAGGTATGTATATGTGCGTGTGTAGACAAGTATTATATACATGTGTATGTAGGTGGGTTGGGCCATTCTTTCGTCTGTTTCCTTGCACTACCTCACTAATGCGAGAGACAGCGACAAAGTATAATAATATATATATATATATATGTATGTGTGTGTGTGTGTGTGTGTGTGCGTATGGTACCCAGGGCTTCCTTTCCAAGGGCTTGAGCAGCCCAAGGCTGTGCTACTTCCAGTAGCAAGGAAATGACTCTTTTGACACAACTGTACTTCTAGTAATGTATCCTCACCAAAGGCAACTTTTCACTCAAGGTGTAACTTCATGCAGGTGGATTCCAGAAACACTTATGTGTAGATATATTTTGTTTTTTATACTTGCTTGCCTTTTCTCATCTCTGAGATTTAGAATTAAATGATCCCTGTTATAGAAGGCCAGTGCTCTGTCTCTCTGTTCATGAGACATCTAAATTATTATCATAGGTATGAGTAGTTAGCATTATGAAATACTATCATACATCCTCAGGGCACCTTTCATGGTGCTTCTACAGCTCCACTTCTGAACTCCACAGGGAAATAATGGAATCCTTTTAAGCATGAAGTTCCTAAACATGACTGTACTTCCATTCATTGATGATAATACAGCATTGCTTTGATGTCACTACTTGCAGGCAGAATGTGGTAACACCACTGTTTAATATAAAACTGACAGGCAGAATAAGACAAATAAAAAGGTTATTTAGATTTTTTGATTAAATGAGAAAATGCATATTGTTAGCACAGGTCATGTAGACACTTTACTGTTTCATATTCATTCAGACAAGTGGCTTAAGGACATTGATACTATCCAATGATTTCTAATATTTAAACCTTTTCTTGTGAAAAAGGAATAACATGAATTTTTACTTTGATTTACAGCATTAGCATTTTTCAGTTTTTGTTACATGTATAATGTACAGTACTGTGATTTAAAGTATACTTTCACATATCTTTCAGATAAACATTATGCTGCTGGTCCCCCTTCATAAGTCCATATGCCAAAGATGTGTGGCAACGCAGCTCACTAATCCAGTGATGATGTCTCTCCTTAATACTCGTCAGCTCACCACACACCAGTTTTTACAGAATATCAATAAATCTTTATCAAAAAATGTTAGGTCTGACAAATCAGGTGGATTTGGGAGGAAAGGTGAGTCAACTGTGCTTTGATATACAGTAAATCGTCAATTTGATGGACTAATAGGGGGGGGAGGGGTGTCCATTAATACTGAGAGTCTGTTGAATTGAGTGCAACCTATAGGTAGCGCAAGGAAACAGACGAAAGAATGGCCCAACCCACCCACATACACATGTATATACATACATGTCCACACACGCACATATACATACCTATACATTTCAACGTTTACATATATATACAGTGGGAGTGATTGTCAGTTCAAGGTGACTGGAGGCTGTAAGGTGTATTTAAGTCTGTCTGTCAAGTTAAAAGGATTGAAGACTTCTGTGGAAATGCAGACATTCTGTTGTGGGTGAGCCATTGATGCAGTTGTATAATATACTGCTGCATGTTTGTTGCTGCTACTGGGATGTTAGGATGTTGTGATTGATTGTCACTGTACCATGTGCTGTTTACATGAATTTACCACATATCCACTTCTGATAAATTTTGCAAATTATTCACTCAGCCAAGGAAGCCACAAGGACTACGTACTACACTGCTGTGGTGGTGCTGGGTGTAGGAGTGACTGGCCTCATGATGTACTCAGTCTTCAAAGAGCTTCTCTTCTCCTTCTCACCACAGGTGTCGAGTGTGTTTGCATTTTTGTTACCTTAGTTGCAAAGAATTAATCTATCAAGTAGATTTCTTCTGTAGAGGATATGAAATTCCTGTTAACTACTTTATTTATAACTTTATGAAAAGAAATGCAGATTTATTTTCCAACTCCCATAGTTCAAAATTCTTTCTCTTAGATAGTTGGAGTTATAGTGTAGTACCACTTTGAATGGAGAATTATAAAAGCTTTTGATAAATTGAAGTCCAGTACAGTACTTGAGAGTGGTGGAAAAATAAATGTTGAGATTAATATCATGCAAGAGAGAACTGAAGAGCTGTTGAGAGGGTAAGAACAGAGCAATGAGTAGTAGTTTTTCAGTGGCTTTAGTTTGGTTGGTGCGTTATAGGCATGAGGGGTCCAGTGGTTTATCTGTTAGATATTTTTAATAGTGAAAAGGTGAGTGATTTCAGAATGCAGACATTTTTTATTTTTATGTCTGGAGAATGCAGTTTTAGATTTGTGTGTGCCTCATGGAAGTTAGTTGAAGACTTACTTAGAGAATGATTGTTTAGTGTTTTTCAGGTCATTTGGGTGTGAATTTGGGGCATTAAAGTGGTGCTTTTTGGTAGGGGTGGAGGATCTGTGGGAACAGGTGGCTGAATTGTAAGGCTAAGGTGAGCTTTTTATTTCTGTGTGAAGGTTTGTTATAAAGTGACTCAGGTGAAATGGGCCCTTTGCTGTTGCATAGAAATGGCTGTCCAGCTTGTGGAAGTACTTTTGTTTCATTTGTAAGAGTTTAATGTTTGTGGAAACCCTACAGAAAGGGCTTTTGGGACAGGAAGGTACAGTAAGATATATTTACTTATTTATTTATTTATTTATTTTATCTATTATACTTAGTTGCTGTCTTCTGCATTAGCAAGGTAGCTCAAGGAAACAGACAAAAGAATGGCCCAACCCACCCACATACACATGTATATACATAAACGCCCACACACACACATATGCATACCTATACATTTCAACATATACAAACATATACATACACCGACATATACTACATACATACATATGTACATATTCATACTTGCTGCCTTCATCCATTCCCACCACCACCCTGTCACACATGAAATGGCACCCCCGTCCCCCCGCTTGTGCATGAGGTAGCGCCACGAAAAGAAAACAAAGGCCACATTCATTCACACTCAGTCTCCAGCTGTCATGTGTAATGCACCGAAAACCACAGCTCCCTTTCCACATCCAGGCCCCACAAAACTTTCCATAGTTTACCCCAGTCGCTTCACATGCACTGGTTTAATCCATTGTTAACACATTGACCCCAGTATACCACATCATTCCAATTTACTCTATTCCTTCCATGCTTTTCACCTTCCTGTATGTTCAGACCCTGATTGCTAAAAATCTTTTTCACTCCATCCTTCCACCTCCAGTTTGGTCTCCCACTTCTCATTCCCTCCACTTCAGACACATATATCTTCTTTGTCAATCTTTCCTCACTCATTCTCTTCATACAACCAAACCACTTCAATACACCCTCATCTAGAATGTCAACCACTCTTTTTACTTCCACGCATCTCTCTTACCCTTTCATTACTTACTCGATCAAACCACCTCACACCACATATTGTCCTCAAACATCTCATTTCCAACACATCCACCCTCCTCTGCTCAATCCCATCTATAGCCCATGCCTCACAACCATATAACATTGTTGGAACCACTATTCCTTCACATACCCATTTTTGCTCTCCGAGATAACGAGATAACATTCTGGCTTTCCACACATTCTTCAACACTCCCAGAACCTTTTCCCCCTCCTCCACTCTGTGGCTCACTTCCACTTCCATGTTTCCATCCGCTGCCAAATCCACTCCCAGATGTCTAAAACACATCACTTCTTCCACTTCACTTTGATGTATGTATGGATCATGAAGTGCCTGAGGATTGGTGGAATGCGTGCATAGTGCCATTGTACAGAGGCAAAGAGGATAAAGGTGAGTGTTCCAACTACAGAGGCATAAGTTTATTGATTGCACCTGGGGATACTATATGGGAGAGTATTGATTGAAAGGGTAAAGGCATGTACAGAGCATTAGATTGGGGAGGAGCAGTGTGGAGGGGAGGATTTCCAGCCCCCCACTCTCTCCCCTTTTTACGACATGCAGGGAATACATGGGAAGTATTCTTTCTCCCCTATCCTGGGTTAGTGAAGTAGCGCAGGGAACTGACGAAGAAAGGCCACATTTGCTCACATCCTTTCTCTACCTGTCATGACCAATGCACCAAAAGGTGACTGACTTTTCACTTACAGTGTAACCTAAAGTATGTGAAGTTACATTGCAAATAAAAAGTCACATGGCAGTATATTCTTAAGAATCTTTCACCCCAGTGGAGTCTACTGTTTCCTCTACCACCTTGGACTGCAAGAGCCTTTAGAAAGAGGTCCTAGGTATTGCCAGGACTCTTTCATAGAAATTTGGTTCTAAGTAATTGTAAAAAAGAAAAAGATTATAATGGGCTACAGAAGAAAATGTACAGAAGAGTTTGAATGTGTTGGAAATGAAATGTTTGAGGGTAATATGTGGTTTGAGGAAGGTTGATAGAGTAAGAAATGATAGGGTAAGAAAGAGGGGTTGATAGAGTAAGAAATGATAGGGTAAGAAAGAGGTGTGGTGATACGAGGAGTATGGTTGAGAGGCCTTAAGAGGATGTAATGAAATGGTTTGGACATAGGGAGAGTGATGAGAGGATAATAGAGTGGATATATGTGTCAGAACTGGAGGGGATACAGAGAAGGGGGAGACCAGATTGGAGATGACAGGATGGAGTGAGTAAGGTTTTGAGTCCTTGTGGCCTGAACAAGCTTGAGGATGTAGGGTGTGCTTGGGATAGATAGATATACGCAGGATAAGATAGGTATATATACACAGAATAAGCCTTTTATTTTACAAATGTGTGTTTTTTGTCCTTTGTGCTGTTTTTCCTTTCAGACAGTGTATAGTGCTGCTGTTGAAAAGTGTATTAATCATCCTAGAGTGATTGATTTCCTTGGCGACTCAGTGAAGAGCTATGGTGAGGAAAGTCGCCGAGGACGCAGGCAGCACATTAGGTAGGCTCATTCTTTAACTGCCTTTGGTTTGGGTAGTTATATCTACCAGATTGACATTCAGAAAACTTGTGAAAGCTTGCACTGTATTTAGATGTACTTCTAGACTTTTGTGATTGTACAAAACTTGTGAATCTCATAGTTCTCTACAGGGCAAACTTTGTCGTCAACCACATAGATTAGTTATTTGTGAAAATATCAGTGACATGTTTTTATCATAGCAGTTTGTAGCCCTCTGAATTTTTTAAGAACAAAAAGACTCTATGTTCATGGTATATGCATGTAACCATGTATAATTCCACACAGAAATTTGGATAAGGAAATCCTTGGTAAGCCATTCGCAGTATACATTAGACCAAAACTGGATTATGCTTCTTAGGTCTGGTCACTGCACCTAAAGCAGCACAAAGATTGGATTGAGGGAGTCTAGAGAATAGCTACAAAGGTGATACCTGAATGAAGAGGGTTGAGCTGGAGTGAGAGGCTGCAGGCTACAAATTTTTCCGCCTTAGAGAAGGGATGGATAAGAAAATAATCATCAGATTGTTCACAGCATGATTAGGGCAAGACTAGAACATGCTTCTGAAGTTTGGCCATCATGCCTGAAGAAGCACAAAGAACTAAAGGATTATGCTTCTTAGGTCTGGTCACTGCACCTAAAGCAGCACAAAGATTGGATTGAGGGAGTCTAGAGAATAGCTACAAAGGTGATACCTGAATGAAGAGAGTTGAGCTGGAGTGAGAGGCTGCAGGCTACAAATTTTTCCGCCTTAGAGAAGGGATGGATAAGAAAATAATCATCAGATTGTTCACAGCATGATTAGGGCAAGACTAGAACATGCTTCTGAAGTTTGGCCATCATGCCTGAAGAAGCACAAAGAACTAAAGGAGAAGGTATAGTGATGGGCAACAAAGAAAGCACAAGAATTAAGGGAGTATTGGAGGGAAAGGGATTGTTGAAGAGAGGTACCAGTAGGAGTGTTAATGAGGTGAAATGGCTTTAATTCCACTCATGTTAAGAGAACCACCCAAAATGTGTAGGCAGTAAATAAGACTCTCTAGATGTAAAACAGTTACCCACAAGAAAAATTATAGTCCACACCTACACAGCATTTCTGTCTTTTGGGAAACAGATTTTGTGATATGCAAGATTTTTGGATTCCAAGATAGAGAAGAAGATATGGTTATACCCAACATGTATATGTTATTGTAGAGTTGGATTGTGATGCTTTCAAACTGAATATTTAGAATGAGATACAGAAAGAAAAGTTGGCAGATGCTGCTTATATATGCCTTACTGATTTCATCCAGTTTATGGCATGGCCATTTCAAGATGCTGCATAGGTCTCAATTTAGAGAGGAATTATGTTCATTCTAAGAAAAAGAATGAGCATTGTAGAGGAGAGGGAAGGGAAAGTGAGTTGAAGTATGCAGAGTTGATTCATCAGCAGAGGAGCAAATAGGATAAATATTGAGGAAAGATCATTTATGGAAAGAAGAGCAAAAGGACAAAACACCGACTGAAACCAGTGTTGATAGGATAGTGACAACTTACAATTGTAATGGACTGAATAGAGAGGAAGTTCTTTACTAATGATTAAAGATGGGAATGACTTTTTCATTATTACATACTGTGCATTCATATGTACATATTATCTTTAGTTTTGTATTTTTACCTCTTTAAAATTCTTTTTAATCTTATTTTTGATCAGCCTTGATGGAACTGCTTGTATCTTTGATGCATATCTCTGGTTTAATTTTGAAATTAGATTTTGCATTTATATGTACATCCATAAGTATTTCCCAAATTTTAATACTTTTTTTTTTTATATATACATTTTCATAGATTCTTATATAAAAAGACTCTTTGGCCATTGTCACTCATTTGATGGGAGTTCTCAGAGGGAACAAGCATCAGAGATATAGACAGATGTATGGATAGAACTTATGAGTTTACCAGTCCTCAAAATACATGGGAAAATGAACATAGCCTTGATTATATTCTGAATTATATTGAATTTTGATCAGACTTTCATGCATCTATGCATTTTATTGATTGTCAAAAGAGGTATTAAGGAGTTCTCATGCACATAGATACTTTTCATAGATACTCTATTCATCCATTGATTTTACAGTCATCTGTCATATGAAGTAGAAGGCACCAAGGGTTTGAGAATCAAGTTTTACTTAACAGGACAAAGACGAACTGCAACGGTTCACCTTGATGCTCGGGAGGTTAGTGTGCTACTGTATTTTGCCTGTGAACGAAACCCTTTCCAGGATGAATAGCATAAAAAATTCATCATGGTTTTTAATAGTTAATGCAAAAACTCATCTTTTTTAAAAAAGGTATTTTGACTTGAGGAGATTTTCTTAGTCCCAAAGAGAACAAGCCAAGGTTTCCTGTTCAGTTAGTTGGACTTGATTTTGTGGTTTGTTTTGTTTATAGATTATACACCCATATTTCATGCTAATCTTATTCTATTCATGTTACTCTTGGTTTTAATGTTGCAACATACAGACCTTTTCAGCCCAAGGTTGCACTATTAACAGTAGCAAGGAAAGTGGACTCCCTTGGAGTGAGAAGTTCCTTGGCAAAAACCTGCACTCCCAATACTACAGCCTTGTCAAAGGAGAATTTTCACTTGTGGTGTAACTCTTTACAGGAAAAGCCTGGTAACCCCTTCATGGTTTCCCCATATATTTCCTTAAAGCTGGCAGAATAGGATGAAAAATTCCTGTCTAGTAGTATTGAAAAGGAAGCATTGAGGACATTATCTCGGAAAGCAAAAATGGGTATGTTTGAAGGAATAGTGGTTCCAACAATGTTGTATGGTTGCGAGACGTGGGCTATGGATAGAGTTGTGCACAGGAGGATGGATGTGCTGGAAATGAGATGTTTGAGGACAGTGTGTGGTGTGAGGTGATTTGATCGAGTAAGTAACGTAAGGGTAAGAGAGATGTGTGGAAATAAAAAGAGCATGGTTGAGAGAGAAGAAGAGGGTGTTTTGAAATGGTTTGGGCACATGGAGAGAATGAGTGAGGAAAGATTGACCAAGAGGATATATGTGTCGGAGGTGGAGGGAACGAGGAGAAGTGGGAGACCAAATTGGAGGTGGAAAGATGGAGTGAAAAAGATTTTGTGTGATCGGGGCCTGAACATGCAGGAGGGTGAAAGGAGGGCAAGGAATAGAGTGAATTGGATCGATGTGGTATACCGGGGTTGACGTGCTGTCAGTGGATTGAATCAGGGCATGTGAAGCGTCTGGGGTAAACCATGGAAAGCTGTGTAGGTATGTATATTTGCGTGTGTGGACGTATGTATATACATGTGTATGGGGGTGGGTTGGGCCATTTCTTTCGTCTGTTTCCTTGCGCTACCTCGCAAACGCGGGAGACAGCGGGGGGGGGAAAAAAAAAAAAACCTTCATTCAGACTTTTTTTTTTGACATTCATGTCATTGGTATAAGTATCTAACATGTGTTGAGAAAGTTAGATCAGACACTAACAAGATTTACATCCCTCTTGCAGGGCATTATTTCACTCAAAACATGTCTTTACAAGTTACTTCTTTTGACCAATTTCTTCTTTTGGTTAACTAGAACATATAGTGCAGTGCATGAGTTTTCCCTGGTTTTGTCAGGCCATGAGTCTGATATCCTGTGTTTTTACAGACCTCCTCTGGCTTTGGGTTCCGGTACTTGTTTGTTCAACTTGACTCGTACCCATACGAGGTCATTGTCATTGAGGACAATCGGGAACCATCCTCTGACTCATCTGCAAGAACGTCCTCCCCTCTTGACAGCCCAGCAACACAAGTAAATGATTTGTCTGGACTTACACCACTCTTTCCATCAAAGTAATTATTTTTAATCAATATTATTCTTCATATGATTTTTCAAGGATGTTGTGGACAACTTTTGTCCATGTTTTTCACAAAGATCAGTATGTACAGACATATGTGTTGCAGATACTGATTAGCTACAGCCTATTACTGGAAGAATGAAACTTGCAAATCAGGGAACCCCACAAGATTAAGTCTGATGAACCATGCCTTAGTAGAGCTTGAGTTTATTTAAACAAAAGCTGAGAATATTTTAAATAAAGTGTTGATAATACATATTTTTATGAAATAAAAGTTGCAGTTAAAAGTTTAGAATTATCTCTTGCAGTTTTTCTGACTCCTGCATTATCTTTGAAATATATTTTAAGGAAATAAGTATGAGAATGGTTCTGTTTAGTATAACCTGTTTAGTGTTGGTATTGCAATTCATCCAAATAAAGTTAGTTTGTAAGATGTGCTTGACATCCTACACTCTCCAGTTCACTCTGTCCCATGCATGCCTTTCACCTTATTGCATTTTGGCCCCAATCACTCAAAGTCTTCTTCACTCCATCCTTCCATCTCCAATTTGGTTTCCCTATTCTCCTTATTCCCCCCTACTTTTGAGACATATATCCTCTTTGTCAAGCTTTCCTCATTCATTCTCTCCATATGTCCAAACCATTTCAGAACACCTTCTTCAGCTTTTTCAACCACACTCTTTTTATTACCACACATCTCTCTTACCCTTTCATTATTTACATGATCAAACTACCTCACACCACCTATTATCCTCAAACATTTCATTTCCAAGACATCCACCCTCCTCTGCTCAGCCTTATCTATAGCCCATGTCTTGCAACCATATAGCATTGTTGGGACTACTATTCTTCAAAGATACCCATTTTTGCCCTCCCTGATAACCTTCTCTTTCCACACATTCTTCAGCACTCCCAAAACCTTTGCCCCCTCCTCAGGAAAACATAGGAGAGGGCATAGATTCTTCTGGGATTGTCACCTACTGGCTTTTAACCATTCAGCACAAAAAAATATAACCTTTTTTGTGGGGTTTCTCACCGTCCACTGACCACTTGCTTCCTAATCTAACTTGATAGCTCAACTGAATATGATATCAAGAGGCATCATTAAAAGCTGTTGAAGTATATCAATGCTTGAGGCTAGATTGGCTAACCCTGATAGGCTATTGTATGATTGATGTAAACAATGTTGCAGTGAAAGTGTGCCCATTCTGGGCTTTTGTATGAAGAGGCCAAACAGTTTCATAAGGACTTACAATTTAGCAGACCTTGTGATTTTTCAGATAGAGATCGCATAAATTTGTGCCATGGCATTTGCTACATCAGAATTTGCAAAGAAACTTAAAGCAGTCATTGAGGCTGCTGAAAAGTTTATTTGAAGCTGTACTGTTGTATTTCCTGCCTCAGAATATGTCATGAGAAACTCTCAATAGGCAATAAGGCCACTAAAATCATAATAACAAGCTTTCTAAGTTAGTGAAAGATAATATTACTACATAACATATCTACAGCATATATGAGACTGAGCACTTCTGGCTGTGCATGCCAGAAACGTGCTTGTTGCAGCAGATAAACATTAAGTGTCTGGTGCAAAGGAATCAAAGTAGAGAGTGACTGTACTTGTGTGCATAAATGTGGCTGGCACAATAAAATTTTGACTGGTCTGGATATCAGTTTTGGTTTTGTTAAAGCACCTCAGCTGTGATAGGTTTGGCCACCCTGCTAACAGCTTGTAACTCTACTTAACAAAGAAGGATCCTTCCCTTTGGACATTTACAGGATTCCAGCTCACCATTATAGTATTTTACTTTAAGAACTGAAAAAGATTTTGAGTTCAACTCTTCTTGTTCTCTGTTCAGTGGTGAGAATTCTACAAACAGGAGAATTGTTTGGACTTGTTGACTAGGGACTTATGAGAGGGGTACATATTTTGAAAAATTTATGATTATGACCCTTTCACAAACTTCATGCCATGCTAAGTGATCCGATGGTAACATTATTTTGAGGCATCGCAGGATTTTTATTATAACTGCCAAGATGACATATCTAGGTAGTCACAATAGTCTTTGGAGGATTGTACCATGCTAGGATTTCAGAAAGGAATAGCCTTAGGAGATGGTTCTCTTCAGGAATGAATTAAAAGTATTTATTCTTTTGTTCATAACCTCATAATTTTCCAAGTGGATAAAATCTTTCTCTCTTCATTGTTGATCTGATAAGGGTACACAAAAAATAGAGGTAAGTAATGAAATTTGCTCAAAATATTGACTTTGAGCTAGTGAAAAACATGTTCATAAGCTAAAAAAGGGGGAGACTGTGTTGTTGACTGATTGGTGAGAATATTCAGTGCATGTATGGTTCATAGTGAAGTGCCTGAGGATTGGCAGAATGTATGCATAGTGCCAGTGTATAAAGGCAAAGGGGATAAAGGTGCGTTCAAATTACAGAGGTATAAGTTTGTTGCGTATTCCTGGGAAATTATATGGGAGGGTATTGAATGAGAGGGTGAAGGCATGCACAGAGCATCAGACTGGGGAAGAGCAGTATGGTTTCAGAAGTGGTAGAGGATGTGTGGATCAGGTGTTTGCTTTAAAGAATGTATGTGAGAAATACTTAGAAAAACAGATGGATCTGTATATAGCATTTATGGATCTGGAGAAGGCATATGATAGAGTTCATAGAGATGCTTTGTGGAAGGAATTAAGAGTATATGGTGTGGGAGGTAAGTTGCTAGAAGCAGTGAAAAGTCTTTATTGAGGATGTAAGGCATGTGTATGAGTAGGAAGAGAGGAAAGTGATTGGTTCCCAGTGAATGTTGGTTTGCGGCAGGGGTGTGTGATGTCTCCATGGTTGTTTAATTTGTTTATGGATGGGTTTGTTATGGAGGTGAATGTGATAGTTTTGTAGAGGGGGGCAAGTATGCAGTCTATTGTGGATGAGAGGGCTTGGGAAGTGAGTCAGTTGTTGTTTGCTGATGATACAGCGATGGTGACTGATTTGGGTGAGAAACTGCAGAAGTTGGTGACTGAATTTGGTAAAGTGTGTGAAAGAAGAAAGCTGAGAGTAAATGTGAATAAGAGTAAGGTTATTAGATCCAGTAGGGTTGAGGGACAAGTCAATTGGGAGGTAAGTTTGAATAGAGGAAAATTAGAGGAAGTGAAGTGTTTTAGATATCTGGGAGTGGATTTGGTTGCGGATGGAACCATGCAAGTGGAAGTGAGTCACAGGGAGGTGGAGGGGGCGGAGGTTCTGGGAGCGTTCAAGAGTGTGTGGAAAGCCAGAACATCATTTCAGAGAGCAAAAATTGATATGTTTGAAGGAATAGTGGTTCCAACAATGTTATATGGTTGCAAGGCATGGGCTATAGATAGGGTTGTGCAGAGGAGGGTGGATATGTTGGAAATGAGATGTTTGAGGGCAATATGTGGTGTGAGATGGTTTGATCGAGTAAGTAATGAAAGGGTAAGGGAGATGTGTGGTAATAAAAAGAGTGGTTGAGAGCAGAAGAGGGTGTATTGAAATGGTTTGGTCACATGGAGAGAATTAGTGAGGAAAGATTGACAAAGAGGATATATGTGTCAGAGGTGGAGGGAACAAGGAGAAGCGGGAGACCAAATTGAAGGTGGAAGGATGGAGTGAAAAAGATTTTGAGCGATCGGGGCCTGAGCATACAGGAGGGTTAAAGGTGTGCAAGGAATAGAGTGAATTGGAATGATGTTGTATACTGGGGTCAGTGTGCTGTCAATAGATTGAACCAGTGTATGTGAAGCATCCGGGGTAAACCATGGAAAGTTTTGTGGGGCCTGGATGTGGAAAGGGAGATGTGGTTTTGGTGCATTACACATGATAGCTAGAGACTGAGTGTGAACAAATGTGGCCTTTTTTGTCTTGTCCTAGCGCTACTTCACACGCGTGAGGGGGGAGAGGGGTGCCATTTCATGTGTGGTGGGGTGGCGACGGGAATGGACAAAGGCAAGTATGAATATGTACGTGTATCCCTGGGGATAGGGGAGAAAGAATACTTCCCACGTATTCCCTGCGTGTCGTAGGAGGCGACTAAAAGGGAAGAGAGCGGGGGGCTGGAAATCCTCCCCTCTCATTTTTTTTTTAATTTTCCAAAAGAAGGAGCAGAGAAGGGGGCCAGGTGAGGATATTCCCTCAAAGGCCCAGTCCTCTGTTCTTAACGCTACCTCGCTAATGCGGGAAATGGTGAATAGTATGAAAGAAAGAAAGATATGTGTATATGTCTGTGTATGTATATGTATATGTTGAAATGTATAGGTATGTGTTTGTGTAGGCATTCATGTATATACATGTATATGTGGGGGGGTTAGACCATTCTTTCATCTGTTTCCTCGCGCTACCTCGCTAACGCGGGAGACAGTGACAAAGTATACTAAATAAATAAATAATATGCTAAACTCATTGCCCAACCCACCTTCCCTAGTGGAGGTTTGATCATCCACCGATGATGTTTTAGAATCCCAGATTGGTTAGATGATGGGATGAGTTTTGATGGTATGATGTCATAGTTAGTTGCACATGGTGATTTAACACTTAGCCAGGGATTTTTATTTCAGCAGATTTTCCAGACTGCCCTCATGTCACATGGTTATATGCATTAAAGGTGAACAGGACATAATGAACATGTTTTCCTTCTATGCCTCAGGTAACCCAACAGCTCATGAGAGAATTGCATAAAAGGTGAGGCAAGCAAGGAATTTACACTTTTCACAAACTCAAAGCCAAATGTGTGTAAATTTATGTGTGTTTTCAACTGGTAGTCTTTTGATATTTTTGGTGGCATGTCTACTCTTAACTTGCTAGCTGGAGAGGTTTGAAATTTTCTGTTGACCATATATTATGGCAGAAAGGGACTGCTTTGTCCATTGTCGGTTGTCAAGAGCCATGATTGCTTTGTCTGTTATCTGTTATCAGGAGTTGAACTTTACCCATCAACATATTCTTGGTCACAGTTTAAAAATTCCACAGAGAAACTCATATTTCTTAGCATATAAAAAAATTGAATGGCTTAAGACCCATAACTTAAGTTTTGATTTTGTTTGCTGTACCACTTTTCCCAGCATCTGAACTAAATGGCTTAAGATCCATAACTTAAGTTTGGATTTTGTTTGAGTTATGCCATTTTCAAAAAGATTTAACCAATAACAACCTGCTTATAAGAAAATTCAACCTTTGACTTATAACTTGTGTGAATTTTATGGCACTTATAGATTTAACCTGGCTAATCACTTGAAAAAAATTTCATTACTGACCTCGGAACTTAACACAGAGGTTTTTAAAAATTTTCAAACATTATTGCTACCCACACTTATTTCACTTCCAATTGCTCTGCTGTACTACATGCAAAACAAGTGTTCCATGGAACACCTTTCCTTTGAAGGATAAGAACTATTCCATAGGTATAACTTGAGCAGGATTTGTTGATTCCTTAAATTACAATCAACTAACTCCTAGGAGCCATGACTATTTCATCTCCATATATTTTAACTAGATCAATTATCCTACCTTATGGGCAGGGTTTTCCAGAATCAATGTGAGGTAACTCACTCAGAATTGTAAGACCATTCTACTATATGTATTGGTCATTGAAACTACATGAGGTATTACATTAAAGTGGTCTGCAACATTCCATTTTATTACATTATGAAATCCATATGCTTTGCTTGAGTCATTGTCACTTTGTTTTCATGAATTATAATTAAAAAAAACAAATGAAAAATATTGACAGAAAGATAATAGATTTATTTTTAGCAAATCTGTGGGAGGCCTAAATTCATTCCTACAAAGGTGAACAATAGCCAATGCAAGTATTACATATTATTTTGTTACATTTTGGTAAATACCACTGTAGCACATGCCCACCATAATAGACTATGAGCTGATCATACTCAATACACATCAGATCACTTACATTACTATAGAACTGCCAATGAGTACAAGACAGTTGTGTTTGTTATTATGACACATCTTTATTTTAGATTCATAAGCTGAAGAACACTGCTGACTACAGCAAAGCAATTACTTTACTTTCCCTGCAACCAACATAAAGATGAAAATGTACCTATTTAAGCTCAATATACTTACAATTAATCTGACATAAATGCATACTCATAGTCTGTACAATCTCATGTATTTGTTGTCATTAAAATTCACACATTTGTGGCCATCAAATAAAACTGCACAAATCTGAATTTTAATCAGTGTATGCTACACTGTACTCAATAAAATGCTGATACAGTATTATCAGCTGATTGAGCTATACTACCCACTTAAACAGGTACTGAGAAAATTCTTATTTGATTTATTAATCTTACAAGTTTACTCAAACTTTTGAAGTCAAATACAACATGAAAAAAAGGTTGCTGTTCATTTGTTCCTGACACTACCTTACTATGGCAGGAGAGAGCAGTAACGTATACCTGGTAACCCTCAGCATGGTAGCAACAAGAACAGAGGAAGGAGCTATGGGAGGTTTCTTTTCATAAACTCATTTGTCAGTTCAAATTTGTTCCTGTTAAATCAGGGAACAGCAAATGTATGAAAATTAATATATACGCTTACATACATATTTCAGGTATATATAATGTGTATCTGTATGAATCTTTTTGAATATTCCTAGATGAGGCACTATAAATGATTTGGTAAAAAATGAAAATATAACTTTTCAGTACATCAAAATTGTCTGTTAAAAGTTTAACAAGCACATAACAAGATTATGATCCATCATACTGTATTTTCCTCTATAAGGACATTCACTACATTTTTTACTTTTTTAAAATGTTGTACATATTTCACACACTAAATAAGCAAATCATATTCTTTCCCTTTTGCTCAAATATTTATAATCCTAAGAAAAAACAATGTATTTTACAAGGAAATGCCAGAAAGAAAATCGAAACTGTAAATATTATAAAAGCACTATGCTATAAAACAAGAGAAATTGATTCCACATAAATCTGAAACCATCATCATTGGATATCAGACACTATTTTATGTGCGATGCATTTTATCAATTTTCAATGAAGGAAGCATTGTCAAGAAAAATTCTTTTCATGAACTGTGGTATTGACTTAAAACTATGATTACAAAAAAATTTTCCTTAGCCTATGGGTTATCACAAAGTACCAAATAACAAGCAAACACCCAGAAGTGTTAACTCTGTCAGTTTCTTCAGTGTTTACTGCAGAGACTAGCTCCTGAAAATACAATTACAGTAGTATTACTGTACAACCCCATGACTCCTTTTGTGGAGTTTCAGCAGCTTTGAGGCTGCACTCAATGCAAAACAAGAAAATGATGGAATCCTTAGGAGTGAGAAGGGCACAGACAAAACTATACTTCCTTCTATCCATCATCGATGATGTAGCCTTACCAAAGGTAACTTTCACTAAATGTAACCACATGCAAATGGAGTTTAGTAGCACTGCTCTGGATATACGTATTCAGAGTTAATAGGTTTGTTATAGTATGTAAGAAAAGTTGTTTAAGTGATAGACTTTCAGCAGATGTGGCCTACTGATTATTTTTTAATGATTCATTTATAAAATCAATTCTCATAGGATTAAAGTTTATCAATCTATCCTAGCTTTATAGGTATAGCATCCAGAAAATTTGTGAACAGAAATTCCTCTACTAATAAAGAGCAGATATTAATTTTAACAGCAGCAACACACTTCATGATGCTCAGGCACTGTCCTATATACAAACAAAGCTTGTCTTGGAGCTTACAGGAGATAAGATGATTGGAAATGACTATAGCTTTGGGTTATTTTGAAGAGGAAAAAATGTGGGGAGGTAGTTCCACTTAATGAAAATGGATGGAATATGAGTCAGGTTATGAACCTTTAAATGTATTACAATATCTAGGTTCATGAGTGAGACATAATGGATCAAATTTTTCAAACCACCAGCCATGAAAGTGATGACAGAATGAGGAATGAGACGATATTGAATGATGGACATTTGGAGGAAGGGAGACTGGAAAAGGGAGCTGGCTTAACAAGATACAGTCCAGGGTTACATTGGATTTTATAAAGATGATCGCAAGAGGTTTAGAACATACCTTTGTAAAGAAACACTGGAAAGAGTCTTCTGAAGAGGTCAAGTGCGACTTTAAGATTGAAATTTTTGGTAGGATAAACATACAGAAATTTTGTTTATTATAGATATCTTCAACTAGTTTAGACTTACTGATTTTAAGACACTTTAACATATGGCATGTACAAGAATGCTGATACAAACAAGGGGTGCAACTGTAGCATTGCTAAAAATGAAAGGTAGTTGGAAACTGTTTTCTTTGTGAAGGTTTGCTATAATGCATTTTTTTATTCGCTCAACATTATATAATTTTTTGAGCATCCCTGGTAAATAAATGCAGTTAATCAGAATCAAAATCAGAAGAGAATGTCTAAGCAGTATATAGAGTGATGGGTTTAAAGCTGTTAAGTATAGCATTAGAAGAAAATTCCTCAGACCATTAAATAGTGTAAGCCCTGGACAATATGCCTGGGTTGGAGAGATACAGTCAGTGTTTCTATGTAGCTTGTCTACATTACTGGGTCTCCTGGCATGAAATACTGAACCAGGAAGGAGTGATTTTTTTAGTGTGCAAGGAGTGGCATAATTGTTTATTTCATTCAAGGTTGGAGGCATCGGTGGTGAGGGACTTGAGAGCTAATGAATAAAATTAAAAATGTCAATCCTAGTCAGTATTACAGAAATGTCACATAATGCAAGATTAAATGAGGCAGCATTTATGAGAAAGATAGCAGAATATGATCAGAGGCTCTTGGAAATGAAGAAAAATGTATAAATGTTTCAGTATCAGTATAGGAGAAATGTCAAGCAAGGAAGTAACAAAGTATGAGGCCACCAGTTATAACAATCACTATAACATGAGTTTTGATACAAAATATATTTTTGATAAAGGTCGTCATATTGTATAGAAAAAATATATAGGGTTTCTGAACGAGAGAGCCTGGATTAAGTCAGATATTGATTTAATGATTCAATATAGGTTTGGCAGGAGCTAGGAAGGTATGAACAAAATATAGCACAGATATCTCTATGCATAGGGAAGGAAGGAATTAGCAAATAAGAAAACAGGTTTAGAATTTGTTCATGTAACTTGAATCTCTGTAAGGAATACAAGGCAGAGTGGACTAGATAAATGGTGAATATTAAAAGAGTTGACAGTACTGTCAACACCTCTAATGCTACAAAACTTTGGAGAGTTGAGGTAAAACTCTAACCTTTGATAACATTATTAGAAATCTGATTAATTATTATATGCAGAATGATTCAAATAAAATTAAGATGTGAAGAATGGAAAGTATATCATGCAACACAGCTCTGTAGAAATGGGAATAAAGAGAAGAAACTGGTTTACAGTCACTCATAACTGTGCCACTAAGTACATAATCAGGTCAAGATACATTAAATATTGACTACTGTAAGAGCTTTTGAAGGCTTTGATAGTCACTGTGGAGAAGGACAGAGAACATGCTTATTAACTTTGTCTGTGAGGGAAGAAATAGCATCCATTACTTCATCAAGACGAGTTTCTAGGCCAGAAAGACGATGGTTAGCAACTGCATGCTCTTTCTCAAGAACCACATCCTTTGCAGCCTCAATCTGGGTCTCCTTAAGATGGAATGAATGACAGTCACATACATGCCAACGCTCATCACCACGGTTTGGATAAACAGTTATACGATGGTCACGGAGGCAAGAATGGAACATGAGTGTCCTCCGACCCATCCATTTGAGGAGCTTCATTGCTGGGTTGGGGTAGTCTAGACAGGACATAAGAAGGCAGTCATCAGCCCCACTTTCACAGCATGTAATTGGTCCTGGCATTATTTGCTGGAATGGACTTGCCAGAAATACAGACTCAATGTAGGAAATTAGTTCAACACGGCTGCTATAACTAACTATTTCAGCTTCTTGTTGAATCTGTTGGATATCACTGACAGCCAGACCATTAAGGAGATTCATCAACACTAGGACAATTAGAAATACAAACAACACAAATAAGAGATGTGATGAAACAGGAAAGCTTGAAAGTGGTAACTCCGTGTACTCAATTTCACCTGTTGTCATGGCAATGGTCTTCAGCAGAGACTGGTGGTATGTCATGAAGCTTTCATCCACTTGGAACACCAGATAGAAACTTATACTGAAAGCTACTATCATGAAGGAAAACATGATGATAAACTTTAAGAAGTTGTAAGTGACTGTCGTAAACATAGTAATGTACACTGCAAGATATGGGTGACGGCCAAGCAGGAGAGTAAATTCAATCCATGAGAATATTATCAGCCAAGCAGAGAGACTTTGTTGTGATTCAGCACTCATTGGTATGAATAAAAGGGCAGCAGTCAACAAAACAATAGATATTTCCAGCCAGTTTTCTAGACGGGAGATATAAAGTTTCCAAGATACTAAAAACTGGATAGTTTCCCTCACCGCTATGTACAGAGCAAAAAGTGAAATTAAGCCTTTGAGAATATATTTGACAGCAATGTTCTCCTTTAGCATTTCTCTTACCATCTTATCATCTGATGCAGTACTATTTGGGTTAGTCTCATTGGTATTTGGTCCAGTCTCCTCTGATGAAGGGGTGAATGTGCCCTGATAGATAAGAATGTAAGCAGTGAGTAAGATAAGGAAAGCTGTGTAAGCAAAAATATTGAAGAAATAATACTGTTTTATTCTCTGCCACTTAAGGAAAAGGAAAGTATCAATGATGGGATGAAGGAGCAATCGCCTGTGTCTTCGTGACTCACTTAGGAACCTTAAACATTCTGTTTCTGGCTGCTGTGATGCTTGTGCTGGAGCCAGCATACTGTAGTGTAAGATGATTTCAAAGTCACGATCAGCTACATTGTTCTTGTGCTTAATACAGTCATTAAGAACTTCCTCAAGCACAGATGCCTGGATTCGAGTAATTGCTAGAGTTCCAAACTTATTTCTGATGCCTAAGTGAGCCCCATTCAACAGCAAAGTACGAACAAAGCTCTGATCATCACAAAGTACAGCATAATGAAGTGGAGTGTTGCCAAATTCATCTTGCGCATCAATATCAAAATAACGCTTTTTATCTAGAAGTAATTGCAAGCAGCGGTAGTAATTTACACCTTCAGTCTTTAATAGGTATTCTCTCTTCACTACTTTATGTAGAGGAGTTTCTTTCCGTAAGTCTGTTTGCTTTAAAATACCCTTCTCTAAATCACCTCGTTCTCTCATGGTTCCAACTAGCAATTCTACAATCTTATAATATCCATTCCTTGTTGCATACAAGATTGGAGACATTTTGCTTGTTTCATCTCTCAGAGTTGGATTAGCTCCATTCTTTAGAAGTTCTTCTACAAAGTCAGACAGTCCATTGTCACATGCATACTGTAAAAGTGTATATTCACCATGGTCTTCTTCAAGAATGGAAGCTTTGGACTTCTCTTGGGAATTACTGATATCAGTAAGAATTTCTTTAAAGAGTTCCAAATCATGGTCTATCACAGCATCATACAGCTCATCGCTATAGTATCGCTGCGGTTTTTCAATCACAGAAAAATCAATTTTTTCAAGAAGATCAGGTAACTTCTTCCGGATAATATCAGCTGCTGTCTTGTTTCCAACAGCACTATCAATATTGGCTCCTTTAAGAATCAATTGATGTGCCATATATTCCCAACTTTTTGTAGCAGCCATATAAAGAGGGGATGCTTTGCTGCTGTCCATAGTATCTATCTTAATCTTCTTACAAGACAGAAGAGCATCAAGGCAAGCTTTAAAATTATCCTCATTGTTCTTCCAGCGAGTAGCTAAGATGTGTAGTGATGTGCGACCAAACTCACCTTCTTTTGCATTTGGATCTGCACCTGCTTTAAGAAGTGCCTCAAGGATTTCTACATTCCCGTTTTGTGCAGCATAGTGTAATGGACAGTACTTCTTGCCACGATGATCCTATGAAAATATAAGAGTGATAATATGATTAAAGCTGCATGAAAATCTAGTACAGATGAAAAACAATAAAAGTAATGCATCATTTCATCTATTCATCTCTTATTACCTACTAAGCCATTCCGTAAGACCAATGTAGGATGGGCATGCAGAAACCTTTACTAAACATCACTCAATTATCAATGCTTTGTAATCAAGAATACAAAGGTAGTGACGAGCATTTGCTAAGGACTACAGAATTTTGTATATTCTTTTAGCTACAGAATAGGAGGCATACACCGTCTTATGTAAATTAATATTTATCAGCATTAATCCATTCCCAGTTTTATGGTGTTGATCATGTACATCTACTTGTGTTAAAGAGAAAATTGAGCTTCCACACTTAAAATAGCATTTCTTACTTTTTCACTTTACATGCTCAGAAGATTCTTCAGTTGAGCCCAAAGGTTCTGTTTACATCACTTTCATACACAAAATGTTTCTATTGCATCCAATCCCCAGTCATTCCTCAAATTATATATTTCTTTAAAGAGGAAGATAAGGAGAGATGAATGGGAGAGTGGTGATGGAAATGTAAAGAAACAATCATAATATTTAGATTTGGAAGATAAATAGCTGAAGATCATAGTGGAAAAACATTCATCAACCACATCTATTAAGCATTCAATTGTTTTTTAAAAGATAAAAAGCTTAGAAGACATCTTTTCATTCATTGGTAAAGGCATCAAGTGAACTTCATAGCAAATGTTTATGAAATGTAAGCGGTATATAAGATTACATAGACAGTAGTTATAAATTTCTCTGATGAAATCACAGCATGCATTGAGGTGGGTGGATTATTGATTGAAGAGGGATTTACAGTAAAAATAAGATTAAAAAAGGTGGTAATTTCATTTGTCACAGTTGCCTAGAGCATTTACCTAATTACAATTGAGACAATGAGACAATTCTATTTGTATACTTCATTTTTATCAATGCCTATAATTCTTCCCTTCCTACTGTCTCTTCACCATTTCTGTCTCATTACAATTTTCTCACTCCATATTTTTTCATTACCTCTGAATTTACATGCTACGAGGTGCAGATCCGAGCATACACCCACACTGAGTTGGGTAAGCATCATTCACTACGGTGCTTGAAGGGCTGGTCACGTATAAATAAGTTTTAAGATTTTACATGATACAAAAGAAAGTTTAAGAGATGAGGCTTCACATGATTAAAACTCACTATCTTTCTCACTATCTATCTTTCTGATCCTTGTTCCCTCTGGGAACTCCCGTCAAGGGGATGTCATTGACAGAAGGGTTTCCACTTATCCCTGTCTATACATGCCTCCCTTGCATACACAGTGCCACACACTCTTCCACCATTTCTCTCCCTACAGTATTCTTCCACTCTATTTCTCCATGTCACAGGTGGTCTTCCTCTCAGTAACTCCTTTAATTGTACTATTACACACTCTCCTCCAGTGTAGATATTGGTCATTTCAGATGCATCAAAATCCTTGAACCAGATATCTCTTGCTTGGATGGATGTCACCCCATGCAAGTTGGAGATTCCATATAGGATTTCACTTTAGTTTGTAAAATGTCTAATCTTTATACTATGTATCAGCTATTCTCCATGGTTGTGCTGATTATGAGTCCTCTCTTACATTGTTGCTCAAGTTTATGATTTATTGTAGCTTTACCCATCATTGTGTCCCATTTCACCCATCATGGGTTCCAATGTGTCTGAGCTCATTTCTCCATACTCTTGTAATATATGTATTATCTAATCACTTTTTCATGCTTCATTTTCCTATTTTCTTTTGTTTACTCCTTTTCATGTCTTTTGCTCTCTTACATACTTTAAAAGACCCATAATTGGTGCTTAGAGTTACAAAAAAAATAAAAATTCATGAAACACACAAGCACCCTTAATATTTTCACAGAATTCATGAACATACCCTAGCATTGGTGTCAGCTGCAGCTTGAAGAAGGACTCCCACTAGTTCATCTGAGTTATTTTGTACAGCAATGTGGAGAGCTGTGGCAGAGTCTGGATGTGGGAAGATGTAATTAATGCTCTTCTGTGGCAGATGTTTTAGAGCACAACGAAGTTTCTCCTCATCACCTGAAAGTAAGAAACATGTTTAAGTATACGCAATGTGGAAGACTTGGTTAACTTGTAATCTACTGATTATGATTTCTTGTTAGGATCTCAATTTTTATTAGCAGCTACCTGTAACAAATGTTATAGCAAAATCGAGTCTAAGAGTCTGGATAAAATATAACAGAATTTTCATCATTTACCAGAAATTGTGTTTCACAGAAGTTAAAGAAACATCATAAACTCGTGTCATTTGAAAATGCAAAGCATGGCTCCTAAGTTACACACACACACACACACACACACACACACAAAATCCATTGGTATCAAAGGTAAGAACAACTTTTTAAATCAATAAAGTGAAAAAAGCATCACACACACATTGGCAACATTGGTGTCTACAACTAAGTGTGAAAGAAGTGAGTGGTTTGCCTCAACCTTCAGATTGATCCACATTCCTGTTACCCTGCAGTCACAATCCACTCCCCAAAGGTTAAGAATGGCCTTCATGCTTTACGCAATTCGGCAGGCCATTTGAACTGCGCACTGCCACTTTGTCATCACTCTAGTCATTTAGTTATTGACACTGAAAGTGTCTAGTACCACCATGGTTATGTACTGTTGACGATTCCTTCTACAGAAGCACTACCACGTGAACGAAGCAACCCCTCCTTCCTCCCTCATTAACAGCAGCAGTAGCAGCATGACGGTAAATTAGCAGTACCTCCTTCCTGCAGCACAACTATGGGACTTCAGGTATGTCTTCTTGCAGTACAACCACAGGGCCCAGGGAGCAATTCATCCTTCTTGCAACACAACCTCGGTAGTGCTTCCCAGTCCGTTGAGAGCCAGCATGAACACCGGGGCAAAGCACCTTATGGTCTCCTTCCCTCTCCATATATCGCAGGTAAGGGATGCCCAGCAAGGTTCTTCAGGGCTCTTCCTCTTCCTCTTTTTAATAATTTTAAGATCTAAAAAAGATCCTAAATTACGACAGCAACGAACTTATGATGCAAAATGCACGTAATGTATCATGCGACGGTGAGGGAGTAAAGATTATTTTTGTTAGCCGAGATGGCACAGGCAGCCGAGGCCCTAATCAATCTATATTTCAGTGTATTATACATGACAAACTAGATTGTCAGTGTGAGCCACTGAGGACGTTCTCCACCTCTTCTATGCGCTACCTAGAAACGGCGAACACGCATGAAAAAAAGTGTAACGTTACTTGGAAAAGATGCGACGTAAGAAATCGTAGTCACTACTTCTAAACCTATGATGTGAAATAAAAGAAAAATAAATGTTTGTACTGTCAAGATAATAACGAGTAACTCCCATTACAGTAATTGGTAGACGCCAAACTAACGGGTTTAAAGCCGCCATATCCTTTCACAAACACGTGCTCTGATGTTTCCTTTCACATATATGTGCTCTTACGCCTCCTGAAAAACTATGCCACCAATAGAACTCAGAAAAAAATACGTATACAGCAAACAATTTTTACACAAGTATAAGCTACACACACATACGTACACTCAACAGCTATATTCTCTTTCCTGACGACACTTTTTCCTGTACAACCCTTCAACTTTCCCTCTTAATCACCCACTTACTGAAAAAAATGACTTACTCCCCTAAGGGCCAGGAGGTGGGCCACGACAGCCGTTGATGTACGATAATTCATTTAACGCCGTGTTCAAAAACATATCCGCGATAAATTAACGTGTAATTACATACTTACCACTGATTCCTGTTGTACCATTGTCACATTTTAATAGATATGAAATATGCATCAATAACATAATTATTTCATAATAACCTATTCTGTTATTTCCTAATTTCTATATGTATATATAAGTCACTAAATACTAACATATAGAAAAAGCTACGTTTGAAGACATTGCTATTTAATGTGTATATTTTCTTATTAGAAATGTACCCCCTGTGTGTAGTCTTTACATAGAAATAAGTATATTGAACATGAACTAAAAACACTTGATTCTTACTCACAAACAAGGCTGAGCCAAGACAGAAGCATGGCGTGGTAATACACTGTCAATTACAGTCAGGGTGGTGGATGGTGTACTACTGACCTGTTCGGACGGAGAGGAGCAACTCCTGCTTATAATGGTCCTCGTCGTCACCCCCAGGAGAGCCGCCCCCCTGCATGGCTACTCCTGAAAGAAAACGGAGTGTAAGAGGGGGATACTAGAGAGAACGGTGAGCTAGCTGCGGAGAAAAGTGTCAAATGGAAATTTTTAGTGCTACACTCCCACACGTAATGAATTAATCTAATGACTTCGATGGAAAACTACGTACAAAACATGCAGATTTAAAAACTTTTAGAACAACTACTTGTGTGACGATTATATTTTTGATTAACAGTCAAGAGCGGATATCAGGCTGAAGTATTTTTTCCTTTATTAATCATGAATTTTGCAACTATCATGGCAACTCTTTTCACTGATTCTTTTTTTACGTTGGAGGCCCCCGGTCACGAACAACATGGAGATATTAATGAAAGGGAAAAGAAGAGACAAGGGAAAGTATCTACGTATTTAGGACACCCTACAGAAATGAATTTATGTCAGCGGCAAGATACGATCAGAAACGCATACACCCGATCTGTGCCAGTAATGGAAATACCAAAGAACGGCCTGTCATTGACAATTAAGAAGCCATCCTGGGCTTGGAAATGAGGAATCCTACACACACACACACACACACACACACACACACAAGTCGAAAACTATTGAATCCAACAACATCCATTTGAGGACAGAAACATGATATATGATTATCATTGTTGTTACTCATTCCTACAACTTCAAAGCTGCGCTTTATAGTGGAGTAAGACATGGTAGGCTCCTCTGGGACGAGGAATAGTGGACGAAGCTGTGCTCTTTTCTGTAAGAGACCTCTACCTCGCTGTTACCACGAGCAGTCGGAATTCAGAAAACCAGAGTTAAAGATAGACATCCAAGAGTGTGTGATGTGGCACTCGTAAGACTGATTGATATCTAGTAAGAAATTATGAATCTACTGTGATGAAGAGTGAACGTTCTATGGTGAAATTACCGCATACCTTCGCTAAAAAAAAAAAGACATTGCTTTGACGCAACGACTTTTTTAAGTTTATTTTGAGAGTCCCAAAAGACGCTGCTTTCTCACTTACATTCTTGCAATTATATGAGTTGTTTTGAGAAGAAATTCGCACCTTTATTTCAACGAGAAGACTTTAAGATTCAAATAATACTATGGCTGTCCCGCAACGACAAAGCGTGGATCACCAGCCATTCCGCCAGCTAGACTAGGAAAGTGTGGTGAAGACAGCATTCTCCTTAAACATGTGCCTCTTTCTCTGTTGCTGGTCACTCACCATTTACAAATCAACAGCACCTAGGTTGGTAACTATCAATAGCCTTACTTCAAGGATCAGAAATAACTGGGAACTTCATCTTATGGGTCACATGTAATTATGGTCTCTTTAGCTATGACAAAGCTCAGTGGCGTATCTTGGGTATGGCGGGTAGGGCAGGTGCCCTGGGCTCCGCTTGAAGGGGGGGCGCCACTCAGCAGGATTGTTTTTTGACATATGTTACCCGATTGACATTTTTAACGGTTTGGTTTTGTAAGATAAAAAAGAAACTCGCCTACTTTTCAACTATAGTAATATTTTGCTATTATCTGTTGCATTGCCGCTTCTACGTTACAATTTTGATCAAATAAGTTTAAGTCTTTAAGAGTTTATATAATTTTAAGTTTGGCTAACGCTTCAACAGTTTATGATTACACTGTATATATTTTTTTAATGTACATCCACTTTATGTACATTTTTAATCAAGCCAGGGTTGCAATTTCAGTGCTTGCCATAGGCGCTATTTCCCCCAGATACGCCCCTGAATAGTTAGGGGTATTTTTTAAGAAAATCTATTTTTTCGAGAAAAATGCCAAAAATTGAAGGTACTTTTTAGCTCAAAAAACTTTTTGTTTTGAAATTGAAAGATATGATATTCAAACCCTTCTATACTTGAAATAATCATGGAAAATATATCATAATGATCTCAGTTACTGATACATACCCAGTAAATACGATGCAAAGGTTTAGAATTTATTTTAGAATTAACTTCATTTAACAGCTTAATTGAATGTCATAAAGACGATTAAACGATATTTCAACACCAGATTTGTATTCAGCATGAAAAATTCTTATGATGAGTTTTTAAAAGAAATCTATTTTTCGGAGAAAAATGCCAAAAATTGAAGGTATTTTCAGGTTACTTTTTAGCTCAAAAAACTTTTTGTTTTAAAATTGAAAGATAAGATATTCAAACATTTCTATACTTCAAAAAATCATGGAAAATATATCATAATGCTCTCAGTACCCGATACATACTCAGTAAATACGATACAAAGGAACAGAAAATATTTTGCAATTGACTTCATTTAACAGCTTAACTGAGTGTCATAAAGAAGACTAAACGTTATTTTAACACCAGATTTGTATTCAGCATGAAAAATACTTCTTATAATGAGTTTTTAAAGGAAATATTTTTTCGAGAAAATGCAAAATTGAAGGTAATAGTTCAGGGTATTTTTTAGCTCAAAATACTTTTTGTTTTGAAATTGAAAGATATGATATTCAAACACTTCTATACTTGAAATAATCATGGAAAATATATCATAATGATATCAGTTAATGATACATACCTAGTAAAAACGATGCAAAGGATCGGAAAATATTTCAAAATTGACTTCATTTAACAGCTTAATTGAATGTCATAAAGATGATTAAACGGTATTTTAGCACCAGATTTGTATTGAGAATGAGGAATACTTCTTATAATGAGTTTTTAAAGGAAATCTATTTTTTCGAGAAAAATGCCAAAAATTGAAGGTAATAGTTCAGGGTATTTTTTAGCTCAAAGAACTTTTTGTTTTGAAATTGAATGATATGATATTCAAACACTTCTATACTTGAAATAATCGTGGAATATATATCTCTATGATCTCAGTTACTGATATATACCCAATAAATACGATGCAAAAGTTTAGAGTTTATTTTAGAATTGACTTCATTTAACAGCTTAATTGAATGTCACATAGACGATTAAACGATATTTTAACACCAGATTTGTATTCAGCATGGAAAATACTTCTTATAATGAGTTTTTTAAGAAAATCTATTTTTTCGAGAAAAATGGCAAAAATTGAAGGTAATAGTTCAGGGTATTTTTTAGCTCAAAATACTTTTTGTTTTGAAATTGAAAGATATGATATTCAAACACTTCTATACTTGAAATAATGATGGAAAATATATCATAATGATATCAGTTAATGATACATACCTAGTAAATATGATGCAAAGTATTAGAAAATATTTTAGAATTGATTTCATTTAACAGCTTAATTGAATGTCACACAGACGATTAAACGACATTTGTACACCAGATTTGTATTCAGCATGGAAAATAGCTCTTATAATGAGTTTTTTAAGGAAATTATTTTTTTGAGAAAAATGCCAAAAATTGAAGGTAATAGTTCAGGGTATTTTTTACCTCAAAATACTTTTTGTTTTGAAATTGAAAGATATGATATTCAAACACTTCTGTACTTGAAATTATTATGGAAAATATATCATAATGATCTCAGTTATTGATACCCAGTAAATACGATGGAAAGTTTTAAATTTATTTTAGAATTGCCTTCAATTAACAGCTTAATTGAATGTCACACAGACGATTAAACGATATTTTAACACCAGATTTGTATTCAGCATGATAAATACTTCTTATAATGAATTTTTTGAGAAAATATATTTTTTCGAGAAAAATGCCAAAAATTGAAGGTAATAGTTCAGGGTATTTTTTTAGCTCAAAATACTTTTTGTTTTGAAATTGAAAGATATGATATTCAAAGACTTCTATACTTGAAATAATCATGGAAAATATATCATAATAATCTCAGTTACTGATACATACCCAGTAAATACGATGCAAAAGTTTAGAATTTATTTTAGAATTGACTTCATTTAACAACTTAATTGAATGTCACACAGACGATTAAACGATATTTTAACACCAGATTTGTTTTCAGCATGGAAAATACTTCTTATAACGAGTTTTTTAAGAAAGTCTATTTTTTCGAGAAAAATGCCAAAAATTGAAGGTAATAGTTCAGGGTATTTTTTAGCTCAAAAAACTTTTTGTTTTGAAATTGAAAGATATGATGTTCAAACGCTTCTATACTTGAAATAATCGTGGAAAATATATCATAATGATATCAGTTAATGATACATTCCTATTAAATACGATGTAAAGGATTAGAAAATATTTTAAAATTGACTTTATTTAACATCGTAATTGAATGTCATGAAGATGATTAAACGGTATTTTAACACCAGATTTGTATTCAGCATGAAAAAGACTTCTTACAATGAGTTTTTAAAGGAAATCTATTTTTTTTCTAGAAAAATGCCAAAAATTGAAGGTAATAGTTCAGGGTATTTTTTAGCTCTAAAAACTTTTTGTTTTGAAATTGAAAGATAAGATATTCAAACACTTGTATACTTGAAATAATCATGGAGAATATGTCATAATGCTCTCAGTACCCGATACATACTAAGTAAACACGATACAAAGGAACAGAAAATATTTTGAAATTGACTTCATTTTAGAGCTTAACTGAATGCCATAAAGACGACTAAACGTTATTTTAACACCAGATTTGTATTCAGCATGAAAAATGCTTCTTATAATGAGTTTTTAAAGGAAATCTATTTTTTTCGAGAAAAATGCAAAAAATTGAAGGTAATAGTTCAGAGCATTTCTTAGCTGAAAAAACGTTTTGTTTTGAAATTGAAAGATATGATATTCAAACACTTCTATACTTGAAATAATCATGGAAAATATATCATAATCATCTCAGTTACTGATACATACCCGGTAAATACGATGCAAAGGTTTAGAATTTATATTAGAATTGACTTCATTTAACAGCTTAATTGAATGTCACACATACGATTAAATGATATTTTAACACCAGATTCGTATTCAGCATAGAAAATACTTCCTATAATGAGTTTTTTAAGAATTATTTTTTTCGAGAAACATGCCAAAAATTGAAGGCAACTGTTGAGGGTATTTTTTTTTTTAGCTCAAAATACTTTTTGTTTTGAAATTGAAAGATATGATATTCAAACACTTCTATACTTGAAATAATCATGGAAAATATATCATAATGATATCAGTTAATGATACATGTCTAGTATGTACGATGGAAAGGATTAGAAAATATTTTAAAATTGACTTCATTTAACAGCTTAATTGAATGTCATAAAGATAATTCAACGGTATTTTAACACCAGATTTGTATTCAGCATGAAAAATACTTCTTACAATGAGTTTTTAAAGGAAATCTATTTTTTCGAGAAAAATGCCAAAAATAGAAGGTAATAGTTCAGGGTATCTTTTACCTCAAAAAACGTTTTGTTTTGAAATTGAAAGATATGATATTCAAACACTTCTTTACTTGAAATAATCATGGAAAATATATCATAATGATATCAGTTAATGATACATGTCTAGTATATACGATGGAAAGGATTAGAAAATATTTTAAAATTGACTTTATTTAACAGGTTAACTGAATGTCATAAAGACGACTAAACGTTATTTTAACACCAGATTTGTATTCAGCATGAAAAATGCTTCTTATGATCAGTTTTTAAAGGAAATCTATTTTTTCGAGAAAAATGCCAAAAATTGAAGGTAATAGTTCAGGGTATTTTTTAGCTCAAAAAACTTTTTGTTTTGAAATTGAAAGATATGATATTCAAACACTTGTATATTTGAAATAATCTTGGAAAATATATCATTATTATCTCAGTTACTGATACATACCCAGTAAATACGATGCAAAGGTTTAGAATTTATTTTAAAATTGACTTCATTTAACAGCATAATTGAATGTCACACAGACGATTAAACGATATTTTAACACCAGATTTGTATTCAGCATGGAAAATACTTCTTATAATGAATTTTTTAAGAAAATATTTTTTCGAGAAAAATGCTAAAAATTGAAGGTAATAGTTCAGGGTATTTTTTAGCTCAAAATACTTTTTGTTTTGAAATTGAAAGATATGATATTCAAACACTTCTATACTTGAAATAATCATGGAAAATATATCATAATGATATCAGCTAATGATGTATGCCTAGTAAATACGATGGAAAGGATTAGAAAATATATTAAAATTGACTTTATTTAACAGCTTAACTGAATGTCATAAAGACGACTAAATGTTATTTTAACACCAGATTTGTATTCAGCATGAAAAATGCTTCTTGTAATGAGATTTTAAAGGAAATTTATTTTTTCGAGAAAAATGCCAAAAATTGAAGGTATTTTTTAGCTCAAAAAACTTTTTGTTTTGAAATTGAAAGATAAGATATTCAAACACTTGTATACTTGAAATAATCATGGAGAATATGTGATAATCCTCTCAGTACCCGATATATACTAAGTAAACACGATACAAAGGAACAGAAAATATTTTGAAATTGACTTCATTTAACAGCTTAACTGATTGTCATAAAGACGACTAAACGTTATTTTAATACCAGATTTGTATTCAGCATGAAAAATGGTTCTTATAATAAGTTTATAAAGGAAATATATTTTTTCGAGAAATGCCAAAAATTGAAGGTAATACTTCAGGGTATTTTTTAGCTCAAAAACGTTTTGTTTTGAAATTGAAAGATATGATATTCGAACACTTCTATACTTGAAATAATCATGGAAAATATATCATAATGATCTCAGTTACTGATACATATCCAGTAAATACCATGCAAAGGTTTAGAATTTATTTTAGAATTGACTTCATTTAACAGCTTAATTGAATGCCTCACTGACGATTAAACGATATTTTAACACCAGATTTGTATTGA